>NW_016157822.1:170755-199742 GCF_001687245.7 Rhagoletis zephyria | reverse complement strand
ACATCTTAAAATATTATAAATTTTGTAATCCTGGCGGAAAAACCGCAACATGTACATACATACATACATTGTTTCGAAAGTGGTCATTCTTCAATATGTAATCAAAATGAAGGTATTTCGATGTCNTCTTAAAATATTATAAATTTTGTAATCCTGGCGGAAAAACCGCAACATGTACATACATACATACATTGTTTCGAAAGTGGTCATTCTTCAATATGTAATCAAAATGAAGGTATTTCGATGTCACAAGTCCAGTTAAAAGCTTGAAAAAAAAAGAAAAAAATGCCTATTTAATTGTAGTGGGATGTACAAATAAAACAATGGGCCGTATGTATTAGACCTAAGCAAATGCTTTTTCTTAAAATTTCAGACTCTTTACTTCATTTTTTTTTTAACAAATTTAAGTGAAAGGTAAGAAAAATTTTAAGTAAAAGCAATTGCTTATTTTTTATGCATACGGCCACATATTTCCACCTTATTTCCTACGCATTTTCCGCTGCGCCGAGCCAACGCTTTTTCGCCTCCTTAACTCCTAATTATGCCAAGCTGTACCTAAAAATAATATTGGCGATTATGTAGAGGAAGTTAGCTGCTTGGAACACTCTAAGCGCTTATCAGTTGTGAAAAAAGAATTAAAAGTTAATTATTTTCTCAAATCAAAGCTTTTTTTCTTTTTTACTTTGTTTTTTTGTTTTTGCTTTTTCATGCCAACTATCAGTGCCACAACCTATTTATGTATAAGCATACCACATACATACTTGCATATAATAAGTTCACATGTTCAACTTATTTACTTAATGGATTTTTTTTCTTTTTGAAATTTGGATTCATGAATTACGTACCGAGACTTTATTTTTCGCCCCTAACGCCACCATAGCGCACTACTTTCCTGCGTATCTGCGCGACGTGTAGTAGGTTCGAGGTGTCGAAATTCGGTTCTATGCCGTTAGTAGTGTTTTTTATGTTTTTTTTTTTTTGACATTTGTTTACCTCATTCCTAGTTGTATGTTTTTATGTACATATGTATGTATGTATATAGCTCTCAATATCGCCTATACTTAAACGATCAGTCAATCAGTAGATCGGGGATTGAAACAAAAATAAAATAAAATGAAATGCAACGAATAATTTGGTTCGGTTCGACTCACACACGCGCTTAAACTTGTGTTCTGCTTCTTTAACCAAAAACAAAATAAATATAAAGAAACAACAACAACCATTTAAAATCGTAATGAAACAAGGCAATTTTTTGTGCTTCGTACATTTCTTTCGGGGTCTCTTGCCAGTATAAAATTGTGTGTATGGACATACAGGAAGCATTCAATGGTGCGCGATCCGTAGGGCTGTTTCTTCTACTCTCGAGTACCAAAAACGCTTAGCGTAAAGCAAGTAGCGAAAGTGAAAGTTCTCAAGTTTTGGTGGAAAAAGTTTTAACAAATCAAATTTAAAAAAAAAAAGAAAACCTGCAGTGTTTTCTTACCAAAAAGTAACTCAAAAGTTTTTAGAAGTAAAGTGCAAGCAACAAGTGTAGTGAACATGAAAACTTAAGCCCGGCTTTCAAAAAAAAAAATAAGCAAATCTAAAAATTAAAACAAAAACACACCAGCAAATACACCAAAAATTGTTCACCTTAAATCATCAAACAACTCGGGGCATCTTTGCAAGTATTCTGTACAGCTGACTACGTAAGACTAACCTCTTCTACTACTACCTATTACAAATGCTGCTTTGAAGGATCTCATACATCCTGCAGAATTTCTAAAAAAAAATATATATTTTCAAGTCAAGCCAGTCTTACTTCATTATTTGTATTACCTGAGAGATACATAACTGCATTGCATAGTAAAAAGTGAAAATTTGGAGCTGCACAATGTTTATAACTCTCTCACGTAAGTAACTATTTAATTAAGTAATATATGTATGTACTGAAAATTTTTGGCGACAATAAACGGTCGGGGTTTTATTGTTTTCATATATTGTAATGGAACTACCTGTTGTCAAATTATTATTTTTTATAAAATCTGGTTTTAAAATTAAAGGAAAATTTTAATTGTACAGATTTGTATGCCGAATTGCCACTAAGCATCGATATACATATTTATTAACAACTAAGCAATTATTATCAATTTGTATCATTTATACTAGGCACTGAAATGGAAGAAAATGTGCCTAACGGAAATACAGGTACATGATTCTAAAATTTTTTGTTGCCACTTTTGTCAGTATATATAAGTACATATGTATAACTACATGTATTTTTGTTTTCAAATAATGTCCAGTGAAAGTGGGCATGACTTGAAAATAGGTAATTTATGTAGAGTAATTGTTTTAATAGCAATTAAGATTTTTCAAAGTTTACTGGCAAAGTTGAGGCATAAGAAACTTTTCGCATCACTACTTTGAGAATAATAGTCATTAAAACTGTTTCCACATTGTAAATATCATGCGAAGGGCACACAGTGTGACGTGGGATAATAATATCTAATAATAATAGATTGGCGCTTACACAAAATCTCAGTGCTTGGCCGAGCTTCTCCTCCGATTTGTGGCGTGCGCCTTGATGTTGTCACACAAAGGAGAGGTACCTACAATTTTACGCCGGGTCCGAACGTCTATTGTATTTTAATGCCTAGTGGAAATCTGGTCTTACCCATTAGGCAAATAAAGATATATGAATGTAGATTTTTATTATATAGATTACTTAATTTCTGGGGTTGCATAAATGCAATTAATATTCATTAGAATAAAAATTTGCTATTTTTGTTATGGATCCTTGCGACTTTAGTAAACGGAGTATATATATAATATTTTTAATATTTTGCTTAAGTTTTAGGGCCTACATGTATTTATTTGTTTAACAAAAAATTAAAAACGCCATGAATTTTCACAATTTTGGAATAAAAATAGAAAAAAATAATATCTATATAAATAGATAAAAATGTACATACTTTTAAATTTATATCTTAAAATTGTAAAAACTAAATGCCGAATTCACTTCATTTTTAGAAAGCAATGTGAAATTTTTTAATATTTTTTTTATTTTTTACTCATATTTTTTATTTATTTTTTACTATTTTATTTATTTATTTTTTTTTTATAAATTTTTTATTTCATTTGTTTTTGTTATTAATGGCCTTATACCAATTATACTGAAAAATTTTAAATATTGAGCCGTAAAAATTGTTGAATATAATTTTTTAATTCTTTATTAATTTTTGAATTCTTTTTTATTTTTTAACAAATTTGAGAATCAAATATTAATGCTCATACTTTGCTTCAACTTTGAGTAATTTTTGTACTTAATAACATACATATTATACAATTAAAACAAAAAAAAAAGTTTATAAGATATTCATTTTAATTTTTGAAAGCAATACGTTAAAGATCCACCAGTATTTTTTATTTCTTTTAACTTTATTTTTTTTTTATCTTCGATTTGGAGGTAACATTTCATTTTCTTAAAGTAGATACCATCTTTTATAAAACCTCGAGTTGTAATCTCCTTTTTCTAATAGGCATGAACTGTAGTTAAGGCTTGGTAGAAATGCACTATAATAATGGGATGAAATTCTACGCTAGGCTTAGACCATTCGGTTCCAGATGAAGACCGAACCTTACACTTACAGTAGAACCATTATGAATTCTAGAACTATTGGTAGAATCTGAGGAGCGCCCCGAATCCCACTTTGAGACGTCCTCTATTTTTGCACCTGTTTATCCTCCATCTACATATTTCAGCCAAGTTCTTGATAGCGCAGGCATAAACATATGTTGTTCTTGTAGCGGTAACTTAACCCTTCCCAGAATTAGATTTGTCTCCTGGCTTTATACATTTCCTAAGTTCGTGGATAGTTCGTCGCTGATTCCTATCTTGAATGCTGGTACCACCCACAATTGGGCAGTGAGTGACCTGTCAGTAAACTAGTTATCATTATTTTTCCAGTAACTATCGCTTTTGGTCATCTTATTCACTATTTTCGTTCCTTCGACGTCTTTATTGCCTGGAACCTAATAGATAAGCAGCCGCTTTTACGTAGCTAGCCTCTCCACTGCTTCCTTGGGTTGCCCTTTTTGTCGCTTGACTTTTAGCACTACTGTGGTTCGAAGGCGCAAAATTTTACCCAGTGATTTTCAACGGTTCTTAAGTTAGCCAATTACCACCAAAGAGTTTAGCAAGGTCCGGGCTGTAGCGGTGGATGCAATAAAACTTCCCAAACAAGTGCCGTCAATTTGTTCCGAGTTTTCAAAAATGTGTGTGACCTGGCATTGCCTCTTCTGTTAGCCAATTCTGGTCGCCCATTCTTGATTGCTTCGTTCAAGCGGTCATTTCACTCATTTTCAAATCAATATACATAACTTCTTGCACGAGCGACGAATTATACCACTGTCTTCACTACAAATGTAGCCTAAAATATCGCGCACGTTAGTTAGACGTTATTGTATTAGTGTTGCCAGACATAAGGCCATCAATGCCACATAGGGAAACAAATCGGCAGAGACTTTTCATAGGATCCAACATTTGTGAAAGCAATGTAAATGCCGCAGGTGCTAAAACATTAGGGAATTCAGGGTATACATATACATATTTACCAAACAAACGGTAAGGGTCGCTACGTCATTCACCTTCACGAAATTGAATGGAAATTAGAAACAAAATAAAATCATGGCGGACGTGATTGAAGCGGCTTACCACTTATGTACCTATGTAAAAAGTATAAATACATATATTTTGTATATACTGATATGTACATAGTATGCTCTAATATGTACATATATACGAGGACATTTATATGTACTAACATGTATACCTAAATTTGTAAAAAGCCATCTTGATAATTAAAAATTCGTTTGTATGTACATTAGCGTGCATCGCCATCCATGCAAAAAAAAANTTTGTAAAAAGCCATCTTGATAATTAAAAATTCGTTTGTATGTACATTAGTGTGCATCGCCATCCATGCAAAAAAAGATCTGCTATTGTTTTTCCATCGGAAATATAAAATTTATTTTAACGCCCAAATTCATAAAAAATAAAGCAGACTTTAATTGCTTTATAAATCGAAAATTTCTATGAAAATGTTATTTTATAGAGCCCTTCACTACTTTATTTTTTATGTATAAGGCCATAAGACTTTCGCCGAAATATTTCGGAAATACATCCATATTTGCGTGAGGTCCACCTATTTGAAAATACCTCAAAAAAAAGGTTTTTCATAAATAAAATANGTATAAGGCCATAAGACTTTCGCCGAAATATTTCGGAAATACATCCATATATACGTGAGGCCCACCTATTTGAAAATACCTTAAAAAAAAAGGTTTTTTATAAATAAAATAAATTTTTGAGAATTTCTTTTTTCTAAAAGCCTTAAAGGTCTGCATGAAAATGTTTAAAAATTTTATCAGCGCCATCAAAATAATCCGATTTTTGAAGGTATTTTCAATTTGGACTAGCTCACCTAAATCTTAATACATTCATACAATATTTACACCTCAAAATTTTTTTGGGGTGAAATAGATTGTTTTACATTCTTTATCGAAAAAAAGAAGACACATATTTTTTAATTTCGTCATGATATTCGAAAATCTCGAAAAAAAATCCCGAAATTTTTAACTTACGGAGAAGTATCTTTTTTTTTATTGTTTGCAGTTAATAAACTATTTGTCGGAGAAAATCAGTTCAGGAATCAAAATGTGCGTAATTACCTCGAAATTCCACGAAAGTGTGAGATAGATTAAAATAAAAAAATAAATNATCTTAATACATTCATACAATATTTACACCTCAAAATTTTTTTGGGGTGAGATAGATTGTTTTACATTCTTTATCGAAAAAAAGAAGACACATATTTTTTAATTTCGTCATGATATTCGAAAATCTCGAAAAAAATTCCCGAAATTTTTAACTTACGGAGAAGTATCTTTTTTTAATTGTTTGCACTTAATAAACTATTTGTCCGAGAAAATCAGTTCAGGAATCAAAATGTGCGTAATTACCTCGAAATTCCACGAAAGTGTGAGATAGATTAAAATAAAAAAAATATAAAAATTTACATTAAAAAATCGAATTTTTTTATTTCTTATTTTTTTTTTTTATTAACTTCATCATGTTTGATTTTTATTTTTTTCAACTTGAATAGTTGTCAAACTTTATGGAATGACCCATATTATTCCGAAAAATTTTGGCGAAAGTCTAAAAATATAATATATCAGGTAGAAAAGACGCAAGCTTTTTTTGGTCATGCACCCTAATGTACATACATACAAACATGCATAGAATTAATCTTTCCGGTATTTTTTTTCGGATTGACGGGGTGTCGCGAATGTGCCTTCCATTTTTAGATTTATTTTTATTTTTTTCTGAAACGCACAAAATTAGTACATGCTTGCTTTTTATTAAATTAAAAACAAAAAATATTATTTTGAAGAGAAAAAAATCAAAACCAAACATTGTCTGTCGCTTTTAATTGCTTGCTAACGCGCTTGTGCATGGAACCCAGGCCACGCTTGCTCGCACTCAGACGCTTCATTGTCATTTCAATGAGATAGGACATTTGATTTTTTTTATTTTTTGTTTTGTTTTGTGATTGTCACTAAGTGTTTCCCGTTTTAACCGACTTCACAAAAAGGAGAAGGTTATCATTTCGTCGGAATATGTATATATTCTTTTATGTATGTTACCGCATAACTAGACGCATAGCGTTATACAAAAATAGTAAAAAAAAAAAATAGATTATAAAGAAAGGTACAAGAAATTTAAAAATAAATAAGCAATCATGAAGCCAAATGTTATCTGTATAGATTTGGTGTAATAATTGCTCGCCGTTTCGTTATACAATACATATTTATGGATGCATGTATTTACTTATGTATAGAATATAATTTCGACAGTACCAAAAATTTCAATCTATTCAGATTTAACACCGAATCGACTATTTACCATAGACAAAAATAAATTTGCTGATAATGAGTACCTACGCACACAATGTTCGATCTGTTGAATTTTCATTCATTTAGTTTTACTTAAAAAATATTGACTTTCCTTCTAAAGCAAATGCCATTAGTTTTGCTTAGAAAATTTTACAATGGCATTGAAAAGGTGTACTGACTTAATCCTAACACTACGCTCAGGCTTACAGTCTGTCCAGTATTTGCTGATTGCTCCAAACTGACACTGGTTCAGCATCTACGGTCTATGTAGTTACTTNAAAATTTTACAATGGCATTGAAAAGGTGTGCTGACTTAATCCTAACACTATGCTCAGGCTTACAGTCTGTCCAGTATTTGCTGATTGCTCCAAACTGACACTGGTTAAGCATCTGTGGTGTATGTAGTTACTCACATACATACATATATTAAAGATAATGTGAAAAGCTTTACTGCCTCGGCATGTCAAGCTGACCTGCTAGCCATTCTCAAGTACATGGAGTGCGTGATGGAAATTAGGTGGGAAGAAATATCTTCCTGTCCTGGCAACTAAGCTACAATCAAGGCATTAGCCAGCTCTCTAACTACTTCAAAACTAGTTCGGCTATGTAGGTCCCCGAGACAATTTTTTTGGGAAAGAACGTGAATAGATGAGGGGCCTTCTCTTGAAAATTTGTCGGCGATCTCTTTGTCTTTGATGTCCAACTTAGAGTTTGGTTATTGCTCGCCGCCAAGGGTTAAAGACTGCCAAAATCTTATTTGATAAGCTTGGAGATAGCCGGATGACTGTCTTAAGAGATGCCCATATAAATAAAGCCATCTTTCAAACCCCTTTCAAAATTTTTTTCAAGCGCAGGTTCGAGATTGCTAGCAGCTCGACCTCAGAGTCTGGTTCTAAAACATAAGAAACATTTGCCCAGACTTCTCGAGCGGCGATATTTATCTATTTCGACTCGCTTACCAAGAAAAATCTCTTTTATATAGCACATAAATTCAATAAGTCCACAATTTTCTAACTCGTGACTTTTTTATAATATTATTCTGTTGCTTGTTCTCATGAAGTGTAATCTCTCGAAAATGCTGCTGCTGATTGAACAAAAATATGGCACAGAACTCAGCCAAGCCGTGGCTCCAGAGTCGCAGTTAAATAACTTGTTATTGATGCTTTGACCGAAAGCAAAACAAGGACCCTACGCCCGTACAAAAAGTCTTCTACAAGTCCATATAGCTCAGTGGATTTATTGGGAGTAGTAGTCTAGGTAGTCTGTAATTCTAACTCAAGGTCCAAGGCAATTTAACGCAACTTAGAGCTTAAAAAATCAAAATGAAATAGACTTGGGCGTTGTGATAAGTTACGTTCGATAGGCAAGAAGTACACGCAAAGAGGATTATTAAGTGACAGCCTCTAAGTCATGTTAAGTTGCCATTGTCAGATCTTCGGACCTTTATCAAGGAACATAAAAAGAATTTTTTTCAATGAAACTTCTTTGCGCTCGGTTGCCAGCCATTCCAAATTCCGTTGAAACGAAAAAAAGTGCGAAGAAGAAATGGGATGGCGAGTGTAGTTGGGAAGGATTAAGGTTAATATTAAAGTTAAGATTAAGGTTAAAATTAATATTTTAGAGATTGACACTAAGATTAAGACTAAGGCTAAGATTTAGATTCATATTTAAGTTGAAATTAAAATTAAGAGACTGAGATTAAGATTGAAGCTAAAATAAAGATTGAGACTAAAATAAATATTAATTTTAAAATTAAGATTGAAGGACTGACATAGAGATTAAGATTAAAATTAGGATTGAGATTAGAATAAAGGTTAAGATTAATTTTAAGATTAAGAGATTCAGATTAAGATTAAATTTAAGTTTGAGATTGAGATTAAGATTGAAATTAAAATTAAAAGTAAAAGATTGGGATCAAGATTAAAATTAAAAATTAAGATTGGGGATAAAATAAAGGTTACATTAAGATTAAGATCGATATAAAGATTAAGATTATAATTAGGACTCAGCGGAAGAATTAGGATTAGCGTTAATACTAAAATTAAGATTAGGATAAAGAGCGCGATTAAAATTAAAATTAAGATTAAGAGATTGAGATAGATATTAAGATTGAGATTAAGATTAAGACTAAGATTAAAATTAAGAATGAGATTAAGATTAAGATCGAAATTATGATTAAAATTGCGGTGAAGTTTAAGATTAGGATTAGGATTAAGAAAAAAATTTAAATAAAGATTAATGTAAATTTTAGAATTGCGATTAAGATTAATATAAAGGTGAAGATGAAAGTTTTTAAAAAGTACTCATAAATTAAGGTGGGCCATACTAGTAATAGGAAGAGGAAGTTTCACTTCCGACATGCGCGGGATGCACACACAACTTTTTCTTTTTTTTAATGGCAAATCTTCGAGTCGCTTTCTATAAATACAAAGTTGCTCACAAAAATCCATATGCCGAGTAGGAGAGATGTTTTAGTTATAAATGATTAAATCTGCTTTGAGGAATATTTTTACTTTAAGCAAAAATGAAAAATTTTTAAATCTACTGATAACAGGCACGTTGCACTTAAATGTGTTTTTATATTTTCTCGATTATCAGCGAGCATTAGAAAAAAAACTCACTTGATATTAACATGCAGGGCAGCAAACTTTTTCTTTAAAAGTGCAATAAAAATTAAAAAGCAATAAAATTAGTTTATTTATTATAGTTAACTATTGTTTTAGCATTTATTGTGTGCCCTTGATTATCACAAACCAGTCCGTGAGTACGTACGATACAATTTATATAATAACAGATTAAATAAAATGTGAGGAAAAACTAAACTTTGTTGCATTTTTGTTTTGTTTTTGATTTTCTATAGGCGTTATGAAACCACTTTTATTTTGTACAGCAAAGAGTAGTGCACTCACGCCAGCAGCTTCCTCTCTTCCTTATCAAAACACAGCCGCTTGATTTCTAAGTACAACGACAGGCAGGTTCAACTGGGTGCAATTGCAGTTTTGTACATTTTTTTTTTTTTTCGCTTCTTATTGCAAAATGCATGTGATGCGCTTGGCGGCTAGACAAAAACAAGCACAAAAATTTGCTGCTAAAAAATTTGCAACTGTGTCAAAACAAAATCAATTGTTTTTGCCTTTTGAAATCTAGTAGGCATTAAAAATGTTGTGAAAAAAGCTCCAGAAAGCTTAAATTTTTTACGCGCTACTTATGTAAAAAAAAAAAATTTAATAACTGTCTAATTAAATATTCAATTAGTTCACCAACACTGGCCCTTTGGCTGTCATTGACAAAGCTAATCAGATTTGAATTATGTCTAGTATATGTATGTATGTATTGTACATGCAAGACATACATACATGCCAATGTACATCAGAATGATGATGATGTGTAATCAGTAAGTGTGGGTACAACATAAAGTCAAATGAAGTGTAGCTAAGAAATTAAAAGAAACAAAATATAAGAATCATATTTACTTCCCTAGAAAACTTTCTAATTAAAACTCACGTGGCTGCAACAGCAGCTGCTCTATCAGTGAGATTATAGTCGCTTTTTTTTTAAATCATTTTCACATGTTTGATTATTGATGCTACGTAAATAGCGCTTACTCCTACAAATCTACAAATACATACATACAAAGTTTACTGATAATGGCAACTCTCTTTAGCCAGTTGAATTAATTTCCCCATACTACTAGCTGTGGAAATTATACATTGCTTTTTTTGGCGTTGAAAATAAAATAAATAGTAAAAAAAAGTCACGTAAACATTTCGCATTGAAAGTCGGAGATACCATCAAATCAAAGCTCTACGAAAAAGTGTTACAAGGACATTTTTAAAACTTGAGAACATTACGCGTAGCGCAGAAAGAGCGCAGCAGCATTGCGGCAGGCGTGCAGACAACGCTCATTAAAGAAAAACATTTTACGTCATGCCCGATTGGTTGTTATTTATTTTGTATAGCTTGAGATTATAGCAAGAAAGTAAATATGTATGCAAATACAGTGCTGATAGGAAGTGTGCGTACGGGAACCAGAACTTTATGTTGCTTTTACGTATGTACTTTCAAACAAGCAATTTGACTTCAATATTCTCCAAACTTATATTGATTGAGCTGCGAATACATTCATTGTTTTGAGTTCTTTTTACAAATACATATGTACATAAATACATATGTAACTGGGAATGTCTTAACAATAAAAAAAAAATACCTTTTGTTATTCTCCAAAAAAGCCAACAATTTTAAGTATAGAGGTTTGAATGGCGTATGGATATAATTTTAAACTCCTTTAATACCTCATGAGATGTTTCTGTAATCCAATAATGGCATATCTTTGCGATAAATTATAATCCGCTTAAATGCTTTACAACATTTTTTTTCTTAATTTAAGATGTACAGAAGTTCAGATGTTTCTCTGTTGCTCTACCAATCAAATATCTTTAAGATATTTGAAATCCGCTTAAGTGCCTCGCGATAAAGTGTCAGTATTTCGAAGCACTTAAGTACAATTGCATTTCGAAGTTAAAACCTAAATTGTTAAATATTTAAAATGCACAGAAGTTCAGGTATTGATCTGTTGTTCTAACAACTTAAATATCTTAAAGATAAATATAAATCCGCTTAAGTGCCTCGCGATAAAGTGTCATTGTTTCGAAGCACTTAAGTCCAATTGTATTTCGAAGTTATAACATCCGAATTTAATTGTGATAAATCAACATCCGCTTAATTGACTCACAAACAAATTTTTATTTCCTTCAAACTGTGAGTGTGAGTAGAATTTTCCGAAATCTATGTACAATTTTCTGCTCCTTATACACCTCAACTACTGCCCTAATGGCCAGACAATAAATACTTTCTCGATAAATTAAAACCTGTTTAAGTGCATCGTGAAAAAAATTCAATTTTTTGAAGCAATTAAATCTCACTTGAATGTGTTTATATACATATTTTCAATGCCTTTTATACATCCCGTTGTATATCGAAGGCCTAACATAGTAATATCTTGACGTTAAATTACAATCCGCTTAATCGCCCCACAAAAAAAAAATCTTTATGAATACGAGTATAAAACGGGTCCTGATATACGGCTCAGATAGTGTCCCTATAGCCAAACAGTGAATATAAATATTTCCGAAAAAGTAAAATAACTTAAATGGACTCGTAGGAATATTTAATACTTCTTCGTAGCTGGAGTATGGTTACAATTTGCATGAAAGTATGTACAATTTTCAATTCCTTATTTGCCACAGCTAGTGTGGCGATGCTTCAGATAGTGTTCGGATCGCTAGCCAATCAATATTTTGGCAATAAATTAGAATCCGTTTAATTGCCCCCTAAAAAAAAGCTAATATTTCTTTCGTGCCGCAGACAATATTCCGAGAAATAAACAATGAAGACCTTGGTGATATTTTAAAATCCGCTTAGTTGCCTCGCAAAAAAATTGTATATTTCCTTTAGATATGGAGCATGAAGACGATTTTCAGCTCCATATAAGCTCAGCCAGTGTTCTGATGACCACACCATGAACATCTCCTCCGATTTGTGGCGTGCGCCTTGATGTTGTCACACAAAGCGGAGTGACCTACAGTTTTACGCCGACTCCGAACGGCGATTGTATTTTTATGAGAAGCAGAAATACACTCGGAGGTTTGCCATTTCCCGCCGAGGGACGACCGCTGTTAAGAAAAGACCTTTTTTCTATATTTTTTGTAATGTTGCTTTGACCGGGGCTTGCGGAGTGGAAGCGCGCACTGCTTACCACTACACCACAGCGGCCATCGATAAATTCAAGTCCGCTTAATTGCCTTACACAAAATGCCAATATTTAATGATGTTTTTAGGAATTATTAAAATGTAGATAAAACTATAAGCATTTTCTTCAGGTTTCGTTGGTCTAACAATTGAAAATATTTGCATTCAAACAAAATCCCGTTAATTGCCACGCTTCTCAGGACCTTATGCAGTTTTTTTGGTTCAAAACTTTGTAAAATCTTATGCTCGATTGTCGAAACTCTAGAATAATGGCGTATAATATCAATTAAAGCATATCCAAATATTACATTCGAAAATTTGTGAAACTTCATGGGCTGCCCGTTAGGTGTTAATTTATATTTTAGTTCTTTGGCTGATTTGGGTCGCTGTTCCTAGCCTAATGCCACTTTCTGTTCTCGATTTTTCTTGTGGTCGAAATTTTCACCTAAGATTTCCTCAGATAAAATTTCATGCTTGAAATTTCTGTGACCCTTTTTTCCGAAGCTATATTTCTTTTGTACACAAGAGCATATTATCTTGTAATTAACAAGATAAGTATATAAACAACAGGTGCATAAAATTGCGCATAGAATTAAAGTCCATTGTTTTGTAAGTTTTATTTTTATTTTTTTTTTATATTTCCTTATAAAATGTAAATTCTAAAATGCTTTTTTCTAGTCGCATTTCTTAATAAATGAAAATTTTATTCTATTTTAAAAATAGCGCACATCCGTCATGGCACATTGCTTTTCATATCTGTCCACTACTTAGTTAAAGTAATCAAATTACTTAATCAGTGTTCCCATTTGCTTTATGTTGCCAGCGAAAAAAAGAAATTACATATTCGCAATTGTGCCGAAAATCTATTGACCTCTCTGAACTTATTCGCTTTATGCGTTCTAAAAAGTATCTATACACGCACACACATAAATACTTAGCAAACTAAAACTAATAAAAAGTACACAAATCGAAGTACATATTTCAAATTGATTTAGAACTACTCGTAATTAGAGTAATTATTTATGCATGGAGATGCCTCAATCCAAACAAAGGTGCTCTTTTTGTATGCAAATTCACTAAATTATACTTATTACGTTTTTTTTATTCATTTCTTAAAGTTGTATTTATGCATACATATATTTATATATATACGCGTACCTTGAGATAACAAGACACCTTGAAACAAGGTCGTCCTGCTTATTACAAACGAAATATTTTGTTTTGCCATATTTTACTTTTATTTACTGAATTTAAGTAGCCTTTGTTATTATTTATTCATTGTTTATTTATTTACCCTTCCATTTGGTATGTAGAATTTATTACCTGAATCAGTTTGCGATCTATAATGTCACTATTAAGCGTAGTTTGTATTATAACTGAATCCTTAGAGTTGTTTTGAACTAAACCTTATGAAATCTTGTGCCTAAAAGTATGCTACATCCCCTCATTAACCGACCAAAACCGCATGCAAAGCACATATACACACACATGCGCACTAAAAGCTGTATATGAGATGAGATTTTGCATACTTCTCAAATAACAAATCGCCGAAATTATTGAAGTAATAATATTCTGGCACCTGAAATAATGCTCAACTGGCTTGATATAGCAAAAACCATACAGCTGCGAAGAAAGTGTTGAGATGATTCCACTTCGCCGCTTTTTCCAAACAACTGCAACAGTAGGGGTCCGTGACGATATTAAGGCGCATCGCATGTGTTCCTAAAGGACAGTGTCCGGGCAGTATGCCTGTCCGAGTTGCGAGTTGATACTTAGCTACAGAGGAGGGTGTATTGCCTAACTCATTCATCAGCCTGCAATGTAGCATTGCGTTTGTGGGCAATTCAGCCATATTTGGAAGCATCCAGAGACTATAGAGAATGACCTCTCCCTCTCTTCCCCAACCATCGTTGGTATCGATCGTACTATGTACTATAAGTGATTCCATCGGTTTGATAGCCGCTTAGCTAACAAAGTAGGTATTGGTTTTTTCAAATCGATAATACACTGCTGCATAGACAATCCTGCCTATTTTATAACGGCCAGCGCCGCCTAAAAATCGATGCAAATATTCGGCCAGCTGAGCACGATATTTGTGAAGAGTTCCTTACAGAATGTACCANTTGATATAGCAAAAACCATACAGCTGCGAAGAAAGTGTTGAGATGATTCCACTTCGCCGCTTTTTCCAAACAACTGCAACAGTAGGGGTCCGTGACGATATTAAGGCGCATCGCATGTGTTCCTAAAGGACAGTGTCCGGGCAGTATGCCTGTCCGAGTTGCGAGTTGATACTTAGCTACAGAGGAGGGTGTATTGCCTAACTCATTCATCAGCCTGCAATGTAGCATTGCGTTTGTGGGCAATTCAGCCATATTTGGAAGCATCCAGAAGAAGAGTTCCTTACAGAATGTACCTCCTCCAGCTCTTTCGTCCAGCTTAGATTTGCCGTGAAGATGTTTTATGGACCGCTATTCCAGAAGTTGCCATTCACTCTCCACTCCAAGTAGAAAAAGCCAATTTCTTTCATCTTATACAATACATATTTTTACTCAAAGCCCACTTTTCATTTCTGAAAATAAATTTAATAATTACTGCCTTATCAAATTAGCTATAGAGACAGCTGGGTAGATGATATGTTTAGAATTTTTGAAGTGAAACTTTTTTAGCGGCGGTTGGTTGGTTGGGAGTAAATTGGCAAATTCAACGGAAATTGCACACGGAAATGGTGCAACGGAAATTATTAGGGTTGTAACAAGTGCTTCTTGAGTGTATGGTATTAATTTAAAAAACATTGCTAATACAGGGTTAAAGAGTAAAACTTAGAAAAATACCTATACAAGAATGAAAGTAAAGGTGAGTACGTACATAGATAAAGAAAAGGATAAAGGCAAAGGTAAAAATAAAAACTAAAACAAAAGCAAAAATGAAGGCCAAGGTAAATTTAAACACTTTCTTATATACATATATAAGGGCAAAGGTGAAGGGGAATATGTAGATGAAGAAAATGATAAACACAAAAGTAAAAACAAAGATGAGGATGAGGATACCGATAAAAGTTAAGACGAAGATAGGGGAAGAAAGATTAAAATAAAGGTAATTGAAGAGGAAAAGATATAGAGAGAGACACAGAGACTCAATCTGGGAACTAGTTTGGGATTTTAGAAATTTTCGGGATTCTCGAGACTTATCGATAAAATAATCCATATTTTTATCGGTTTTGTTATCGATTTTGTTTTCGATTTCTTGTCGATTTTGTAATCGATATTTTAAACTATTTAGTAAGCGCTATTTTTTATCGATTTTGTTACCGATATTTATCGATTTTGTTATCGATACTTAGCGATTTTGTTGTCGATATGTATCGATTATGTTATCGATATTTATCGACTTTGTTATCGATATTTATCGATTTGGTTATCGATATTTATCGATTTTGTTATCGATATTTATCGATTTGGTTACCAATACTTATCGATTTTGTTGTCGAATTTATCGATTATGTTATCGATATTTATCGGTTTTTTTATCGTCATTTATCGATTTAGCTATCGATATTTATCGATTTTGTTATCGATATTTATCGGTTTTATTATCGATATTTATCGATTTTGTTATCGATATTTATCTATTTTGTTATCGATATTTGTCGATTTTCTCCTCGATTTTGCTACGAATGGTATTATCGATGTTGCCGTTGAAATTTTTATCGAATTTGTCATCGATTTTGTTATCGATTTTTTATCTATCTATCGCTTTTGTTATCGATATTTTGTTGGACGTTATTATCGATTTTGTTATCGATAGAGTATAAAGATAAAAATGAATATAATGGAAAAACAGAATAACATGAATGTTAATAAAACGAACAGGGGTCTACCCCTAGGGTAGGTAGGATCTAGATAGGTAGGGATCTAGATAGAAAAAAGAGAAAAAATATAACCTTAAGCAAAAGCAGAGCTCGAATCGTAACATACGATAGCGTACCACTCGTCACGTAAAAACACATTTTTCGTATTATGACTTACGTGAACGTACTCTTTATCCCATTCAGCCTATACTGCCTGACGTATCACGTAATTTTCATTCGTATCGTTTTCGATCCGTGAACGGATGGTACGATTCGAGCCCAGATGTGTGTATGTATACATTTGTTATGAGACAAAATAGATAAGTAACGTAAGTTTCACTTCTCTAGTGTGGCCCAGGCGCACTTACTTTTTTTAAGTCTTGTGTCTCTTCTTTTGTATGAGCTTTTTATATGACTTCTTGCATTAAATCTTGCCTTTAGTTTTTTGTTAAGCTCCACAGATTTGAGGTTTATCTCAATTTCGTTTTCGATGGGCTTGATTGAGGTGGAGGATAACACTCCCGTGGCCAGCACCATGCAACCTTTTGTGCATTCGTAAGCTGTTCTCTGTTCGTAGCTTTCTCTAAATACGTCAATTCGAAATAAGTTATAAATTAAATAAAACATATTGATACTGTTATCAAATGGGAGTTATTTTAAAAATCCTAAATTCATAAATGTTTTTTAGTAGGGCCTCCAAATTTTTAACGTAAGATACATATATATGTACATATTTAACTTAACGAATTCAAAAAATATTTAAGCATTGGTAATACTTTTGGGGATATTTCCTTAAGTTCCTTAAACTCCCTTTTTTGTAGAATGGTATCCAATTTTTCCTTGATTTTTTGCCCCAAGTTCACCCTGCCTACCTTGAATAGTCAATGATTTTTTTCCTAGCAATTTAGTTATTATTTCTAATTAATCTGTAGTTTGCATTTTCAAAAATTTTCTTTTTGAAGCAGAAATGCCCCTAGAGCATCTGAATGCAAATCTGCGTCAAAAAGAAAATTAAAAAAAAAATAATGTCGCTTACGTTTTTTTGGCGGTTCAGCGCGATATATGTATGGCGCTGCGTCCGTGACATTAAATTAAATTTCGACGAAATCANATTTGTCTATATCTATCTCGATTCGTTTTGCCTGTTACAAACAACCGTTATGTGAACAAAGTTATAATACCCTTGTGCACAAGTGCGCTCGGGTATAAAAACAAAGATGAATATGAGGATACCGATAAAAGTTAAGACGAAGATAGGGGAAGAAAGATTAAAATAAAGGTAATTTAAGAGGAAAAGATATAGAGAGAGACACAGAGACTCACTCTGGGAGCTAGTTTGGGATTTTAGAAATTTTCGGGATTCTCGAGACTTATCGATAAAATAATCCATATTTTTATCGATTTTGTTATCGATATTTTTATCGATTTGTTATCGATTTTGTAACCGATATTTTAAACTATTTTGTAATCGATATTTTTTATCGATTTTGTTGTCGATATTTATCGATTATGTTATCGATATTTATCGACTTTGTTATCGATATTTATCGATTTGGTTATCGAAACTTATCGTTGTCGAATTTATCGATCTTGTTATGATATTTATCAATTTTGTTATCGACATTTATCGATTTTGCTATCGATATTTATCGATCTTGTTATCTATATTTGTCGATTTTGTTATCGATTTTCTAATCGATTTTGCTACTACTGGTATTATCGATGTTGCCGTTGAAATTTTTATCGAATTTGTCATCGATAGTTGTTATCGATATTTTGTTGGACGTTATTATCGATTTTGTTATCGATAGAGTATAAAGATAAAAATGAATATAATAGAAAAACAGAATAACATGAATGTTAATAAAACGAACAGGGGTAGAGGTAGAGATCTAGATAGAAAAAAGAGAAAAAATATAACGTTAAGCAAAAGCAGATGTGTGTATGTATACATTGGTTATGAGACAAAATAGAGAAGTAACGTAAGTTTCACTTCTCTAGTGTGGCCCAGGCGCACTTACTTTTTTTAGAATTTTTTGGGTATGCAGTTTTGTAGCCCTTTAAATTTTAGTAAAGTAGTAAAGTGCAAATTTAAAACGATTGCAAAACTGGCGTTTATTTTTTAAATTTTCTTATTATTATTATTATTATTTTTTTATTATTTTTTTTTTTGAGTTGGCATATTATCAAAAACTATTTTTTTTATCAAAAAATGTGTATGTGAAACAANAAAGAGAAAAAATATAACGTTAAGCAAAAGCAGATGTGTGTATGTATACATTGGTTATGAGACAAAATAGAGAAGTAACGTAAGTTTCACTTCTCTAGTGTGGCCCAGGCGCACTTACTTTTTTTAGAATTTTTTGGGTATGCAGTTTTGTAGCCCTTTAAATTTTAGTAAAGTAGTAAAGTGCAAGTTTAAAACGATTGCAAAACTGGCGTTTATTTTTTAAATTTTCTTATTATTATTATTATTATTTTTTTATTATTTTTTTTTTTGAGTTGGCATATTATCAAAAACTATTTTTTTTATCAAAAAATGTGTATGTGAAACAATTTTTTTTAATATTTCTTTTCATAGAGAATTTTGATGTGTGTATGTGTGATTTTTTTCAAATTTTTCCCTCGCCCCGTTCTCGAGATATTTGGAAAACTATTAAATCGATTTGTTTTTGTTTTTGTGCTGTAAAGTTTTTAAAAATGTATTGATCAAGCTCAAATTTCATATTTAGTTATTATTTATGTTTATCCATCAACCCTAAAAATTTGAAACAAATCAAACACATGAAATGTGAACCTCTGTACCGTTGTAGAGCCCCCTACTCGAAGATCAATAAAGTTGCTACCTTATCTTTTCAGGCAAATCTTTCATACGTGTCACCAAAAAACTTAAGTATATCTAGTCTTTACCGCCAAAAAGATCTAGGCGACCCTTTTCTTCAAAATTCAAAAAAAAAAAGGATTCGTTTAGCCCCGTTTTTTTTTAATGAGGTAGACGCAATTGAGTTAATTTGAGTTGCCGGGACAGGACGCACTCCATAACTTCATCGCTAGAGACTTTTCCGATAATTAAGGTCTCCAGAACCTTAGAGTCTTTTGTTTGCTACAAATCTGGGGAGGGGGGGGGATGTCAAGTTGGTCTACTTTAGGTAGGAGAACAGCCACGTTGATTTCCTAAGTAGTCCTGTNTTTTTTTATTATTTTTTTTTTTTGAGTTGGCATATTATCAAAAACTATTTTTTTAACAAAAAATGTGTATGTGAATCAATTTTTTTTAATATTTATTTTCATAGAGAATTTTGAGGTGTGTATGTGTGATTTTTTTCAAATTTTTCCCTCGCCCCGTTCTCGAGATATTTGGAAAACTATTAAATCGATTTGTTTTTGTTTTTGTGCTGTAAAGTTTTTAAAAATGTATTGATCAAGCTCAAATTTCATATTTAGTTATTATTTATGTTTATCCATCAACCCTAAAAATTTGAAACAAATCAAACACATGAAATGTGAACCTCTGTACCGTTGTAGAGCCCCCTACTCGAAGATCAATAAAGTTGCTACCTTATCTTTTCAGGCAAATCTTTCATACGTGTCACCAAAAAACTTAAGTATATCTAGTCTTTACCGCCAAAAAGATCTAGGCGACCCTTTTCTTCAAAATTCAAAAAAAAAAGGATTCGTTTAGCCCCGTTTTTTTTTAATGAGGTAGACGCAATTGAGTTAATTTGAGTTGCCGGGACAGGACGCACTCCATAACTTCATCGCTAGAGACTTTTCCGATAATTAAGGTCTCCAGAACCTTAGAGTCTTTTGTTTGCTACAAATCTGGGGAGGGGGGGGGATGTCAAGTTGGTCTACTTTAGGTAGGAGAACAGCCACGTTGATTTCCTAAGTAGTCCTGTCATTACACAACGGACGAAGGAGAAAATTAGAGGCGGTCTACTGCAAATTTGGAATGCGGATGTAGGAGCTATCGTAATTTTATTACCTTCCGAAGTAATCATCCGCTGCGGATACATGGTTGAAATATCCTGTACCCCTGTACCTTGAGAATTTGCCTTAGATTTAACAGCAATATTAACATACATATTTAAGTATTTTTGGAGGCTTTGGGAGACATAGAAAAAGTTTTTGATATTAAGACATTGTTAAATAAAAAGTTGTTTATTATTATTGAAAGTCTCCTGAAGAGAAACAGATTTTTCGCATCGAAAAATATTGATTTTCAAGAATTCTATACCACTTCTACGAAAAATTATGTTCACCATATAAAATAATAAATTAAAAACTGCGAGCGCTTTGAGCGACCTCTAAAAATTTTTTTTTTTTTTTTTTTTTTTTTCAAAAACAAAACAAACAGTGGTATATATTTTCAGTATAGCACCATCCTAGGGGGTTAGAGCATTAAAATTCCGACTTTAATATTTTTGAACAACCCTAATATACAAACATTCTTATGTAATAGCAATAAAACTGCTCTTCACCAAAATATGGTTGAGCCTATCCTATCCTATTCGAATACTTTTCTTTCTCTTGGCAATTAAGTTTAATTGAAAACATCTCAACGGTAACGACATGTCCCGTTAATTTCATGAATTGGTCATTCACTGACCTTCAACGCTCGAAAATGCAAGTCATGCTATATTCTTAGGTATGTAGGTAGACAATGCAATTGTGTTCACAAAATCCTAAACTCGTTTTTTCGTCAAAAAGAAAACAACACGTTCACAACACTGAGCAATGATTAGCGAATATTTTGAAATTGAAATTTTTGCTTAAAATTTGCCAGAGTGTAAAAGCACAAGTACTTAATTCTTCCTGCAAAATACCAGCTTTAACGAAACAGTAGTAAAGTCACAAATAATGATAAAATGTCATCAAAAGCTGAAAGTCCAATTAGCAGCAGAAAAAGAAACATGGCAATGAGACGACAGCTACCAAGCAACAATTGCTTAGTAATGATTAACTTAATTCAAAAATAGTACTTCTAGGGATAAAACGATACCATGGAAGTATGATACCTGTACTTGGAAGTAGCATCGAAAGAAAGTATCGATACCTACTAAGTATCGCGCTAAAAATATCGATACCTACTTATATCGATATTTGTATCTATATAAGATTTGTGCTATAACATATCTATGAGTGAGCGAATGGCAAATCTTTTTAAGAACAACNTAAGTATCGCGCTAAAAATATCGATACCTACTTATATCGATATTTGTATCTATATAAGATTTGTGCTATAACATATCTATGAGTTTTTGTCAAAATAACTTATGTGACGAAGATTTTTGATTTTTTTTAAGTTTTGAAACATTACTAGGATCGCCTCCAAAAATACAGGAAAAAAGTGCAAAGTCTAGTAAGTTGTTTTTTAAAAAGTCCACAGAAATTTATTCACATAGTTTTCTTCTTTTTGTACGTATTTTATTTGTTATGCATAAATACTTGTTTTTTACGAAGAAAAAGCGATTGAGATCAAAAACATTTTTTTATAATCTATTTCATATAAATTAATTATGTAATTAATAAAAGTTATCTGTATTAGAACACCGTTCCACAGCATATTTGCGGAGTAACAATGGTTTTTATCTGAAAGATGTAATTATGTTGATAATTTTTGGAGAACAAAGTTATAGTCTAGTGGAGGCATTAGGGTGGTCCAAAAATGCATGCGGGAAAAAGTAAAGTCACGATTTTTATGCTCACCCCCTTGGATTGTTCCATATCGAAAAAATTATACCCCTTTTCTTTGTTTTGAAATTAAACAATATTTAGAAATCCCTCAAAGCGCTCAAAGTTGTCCGTGTATTTTTATATGGGAAGAATAAAATTTTACGTAAAAATGGTATAGAATTCTTGAAAATCAATATTTTTCGAAAGGAAAACGCTGTTTCTTTTTCAGGAGATTCCCAATAATAATACCGATTTTTTTTTAAATATTTTTTTCTTCAATCTTTAGTTTAACTTTCTTTTAATAATTAGAATTTATTGTCTTAAAGAGAAAAATATATATATTTTTTAATATCATTTAATTTCTTCTTTTTTTCTTTTTTTATTAAATTTTTCTTTTTTCATATTAAATTTTCTTTAATTTTTGGATTTTATTGCTTTAAAAAATAAAATATTTTTTTGTTGAAATTTCATTTGATTTTTAAAAATATTTGTATTTACTATTGCTTTATTTTCATTTTATTATTTTTTTAAATTTAACTTTCTTTTATTTATTAGTTTTTATGGTTATATATATATATACATATAATAAATATAATATATATATATATATATATATGTTTTTTAAATTCAAATTAATTTTAAAAAAAGCTATTGCTAAAACATTGCGAACAGCATAACGCTATGTCTTACGAGCCAGAATTGCCCTGTTACGCATATTGTGTGTGTATGTATACATATTTCGCACGATGATATTTGATAACTTTCTATGATTCCGATTTCATAATTTTAAGAATGTTATTGAGTGACCAAATGCTACCTGTATTCACATATGTATGTCTATGTAGTTATAAATGTTCTTCCAAATTAAAACTTGTTTTTACAGTTTGTTATGAAATCAACTCAACTCATGCAAATTTTTTGTGAACTGACAAGTCCAGAAAAAAGAACACGACACATGTTTTTGTTTTACCATTTCTATACTACTTTTTAATACTAGTACATATATAGTATATAGATATTTAAGCAATTCGGCATGACTTTGCTTCTTTCGAGTATAACTTTTAAATTTTTGGGCATGTGGCATGCGTGCTGCCTGTCAGCCCCTGTCTAAATCAGCTAATCCTTCTATAATTATGTTTTACTCCCTTACTGGGAGACTCATTGTGCGAGTGACGTTCTGGCACCATCAGAAGGCATCCCGCAGCTGTCCGGAAGGTTGTATTCTTACATACTATTGTAGCCATATTGAAGCAGATTAATTTAGAATCGACCGACCAATTGTCTCATATATGTTGCCAGCAATGTGTTTTCCCCCTTGCTAGTAGGTGCTGCCGGCTAGCAACTTGAAAACTTTCTTACGGCAGGCTATCGAAAGTGAGCCGTAGGATCTTTGAATTGCTCACATTTGGAATCGGTGTGCCATCGACGTGAATTCCCTGCTGCAACTTAACCTCTTTCAACCATGTATTAAGGATGGTTTCCTTTAATTTCATCGGGGGATAAGGTAGGGCAACGTGCTNCTTAACCTCTTTCAACCATGTATTAAGGATGGTTTCCTTTAATTTCATCGGGGGGATAAGGTAGGGCACCGTGCGNTTCCCCTTTGCTAGTAGGTGCTGCCGGCTAGCAACTTGAAAACTTTCTTACGGCAGGCTATCGAAAGTGAGCCGTAGGATCTTTGAACTGTTCACATTCGGAATCGGTGTGCCATCGACGTGAATTCCCTGCTGCAACTTAACCTCTTTCAACCATGTATTAAGGATGGTTTCCTTTAATTTCATCGGGGGGATAAGGTAGGGCACCGTGCGGCGAAGAAGCGCGCTAGTTCGTACAGAGATAGCCGATTATTTTTAGCACAGGCCGTGAATGTCGTTGCCGTACGCCAATATCGANGCTGCCGGCTAGCAACTTGAAAACTTTCTTACGGCAGGCTATCGAAAGTGAGCCGTAGGATCTTTGAATTGCTCACATTTGGAATCGGTGTGCCATCGACGTGAATTCCCTGCTGCAACTTAACCTCTTTCAACCATGTATTAAGGATGGTTTCCTTTAATTTCATCGGGGGGATAAGGTAGGGCACCGTGCGGCGAAGAAGCGCGCTAGTTCGTACAGAGATAGCCGATTATTTTTAGCACAGGCCGTGAATGTCGTTGCCGTACGCCAATATCGAATTATCGTCAGCGTATGAGATCAGTGAAACTCTCTCTGTTGTTTGATGGTCAAGGTAATTTATTTTTCGTCGTTATCGTCCTTCAATCCCAAGTGGGACATATGGCTCGTTTTCTGGCAATTCATTTAATTTTTTTCCAGCTTAGCCAGAGTTNTCGTTGCCGTACGCCAATATCGAATTATCGTCAGCGTATGAGATCAGTGAAACTCTCTCTGTTGTTTGATGGGCAAGGTAATTTATTTTTCGTCGTTATCGTCCTTCAATCCCAAGTGGGACATATGGCTCGTTTTCTGGCAATTCATTTAGCCAGAGCAGCTTCGCCTCCCTCCACTTCCATTTTTGTGTCTCCGGTTCCATATGTTAAGCGGCTCAATGTTAACTTTTCTGAACAACTCCTCATTTGAGACTGGTTTAGGCTGAAAAATTCGGAGTATTATTATAAGCCATCGGTTTACGAAAACTTGCAGGCTTTGTTGAACTCGGCCAAAATCGCTTAGGCGGTTACAGCGTTAAATAAGAAGAAGTAGAAGACTTTCCAAGCACATTGGACTTGATTAGACTGATATTGTGCTGCAGTGAACTAGACATGCTCCACCGGAGTTCGCAGTCTAGTAGGGGCCTCAAGGCAGCATCCAACACATTGCCAATCACCAAAAGGAAGATAATGAGTGAGAGTATGCAGCATTGTGGAATTATACTACGCATTTCGAAGGTCCCGAGACAGCTTACCGTTGTGAAAGACACGATACCTAGCTTTATCGGGCACTCCTCTATAGCGCATTGATGTTCAAAGGCATTCTCTACAAACAATGAGAGTATTTTGCAAATCGAGTTCGGCGCACTGCTCAGCTATGATCATTTTAGGGCCTGTGCAGGAGAATCCCGTTTTAAAGCCAACCTGAGAGTTGTCAATAGTCGAATATAGGTATATCTTTAATCGCTACAAGATTGCCTTTGCTATGATCTTCGCCACTGCAGATAAAACCAAGCCTGCTATCACAATCCCTCAGGCCACCCCTTTGCGTGATTTTTATTTGGGACGCAGCCACTTTCCTGGGCAGTGGTAATGGGTGCGTACACTTTGTGAAACACCGCTGGTATTCCAACTATGCATGCTGCTTTATTGTTTGGGAGCAATTTTATGGTGGAACTCAATTCGGGGGTAGTGGAAGCATCCGGTTTTATGCGAGAGTTGGTATTCAGACGAGTCAGTCCTTCAGGAAAACGTGACTTAAGCTATCCTCTTCATTTATTTTGCTACCTGTTCGCGCTCCCGAGATGTTAGGCGATTTTGTCACAAAAAAATTTTAATTTTCAACTTGCCTTTGGCTATCTCACACCCAGTTACTCATCCATAATCACGGAGCCGTGGCTTCTGCGATCTCCCTTCTGACCTTTCAATACTTTTTCAGGCGGTTTTTGCCAATTTCTTCTGTTGTTGTCACCGCATTGGACGTCCAGCACTATCGACTATATGAAGTTATTTTCCGCAAAAATGTATTGCTTTCAGCATTTCTCAAGCATTTGCCTAACAATAGCTAATATCCACACACATTTATCTTTTCCATATCAGAATTTTAAATTATTTGTGCACTAAAATATGTTTGTCGTAAAGTTGTCAAACAGCCTTCAACTATTGCTAGTATGTTCTTAATCACTATTGTCTGCAAACAATATGCACAAACTGGAAAAAAAATCGAAAAAAAACAAATTTAAAACACGCATATCTAACAAATAAATATCGAAATCAATTCGCTGCAGCTACTATTTGCTAACTGTATTTAACGGCTCAAATAAACGGTCAAACGGCGACTATCAATGACGAATTACAAACAAATCTGTGACGGCGTTTATATATCAACGCCGATCGCTTCAGAAAACTAGTATGTGCATATGTATGTAAGTATGTATGTATGTATGCGTAACAGCATTTCCGAAAACAAAATTTGTATTTGTGTAGAGCAATTAAATTGCATACTAGCACAGCACAAGGGTTTCTAGACAAGAAACAACTTTAACTGAAACTTCTAGAATCGATTGCAGTGATTTTAGTTTCGAAATATACCTATACATACATACATACATACATACATATGTGCGTACGAATACTTGAAAAACCCAAAGCAACATATACGCGCAGAAGTATCTAGTAGAAGAAGTAATCAAAAATCTATCTATACAAAAAAAAAAACTAGCATCAGATGCTGTGCGCATGCGCGCCTTCCTGTTTTTTTTTTATAAAGTATTCGACGCGATTTTTTATTTTTAGATAAATATGCAAGAGTATGTATGTACATATTGATGTGCATATGTACATACATACATACTATATATAAAACGAAATCGCAGCTAAGTGATGTTTGCACTTGATGACGACAAAATTCATTCGCTTGGACTTTGTTCTGCGTGCAAGCACTTTTTGTCTAACAGTTAAATGCCCACTCACACTCATGCGCGTGTTTTTTTTTTTTAATATTTTGTTGTTATGTATGTATACGCCTAGTGGTGCACATACTTGAGCTTAGATCTACGTAAGAGATTACAAAATCTACTGGTAGAATTCCATCATATTAGTTTCTTGTTTATTTTACCTTTTTTGGGTTTTACTAATGAATTTTGAAAAGTATGTAAATCAATTTAATGTGGGGACTAGTAGTTTGAACCAAAGTTTCATTTACGCGCCTAGAGGTTTACCCCAGTGATTCACCTGAATATAATACAGAGCAAGATATGAAAAAAAAAACATATCAAATGGAAGATGTGTGAGGTGCTGAGGTAGCAAAACTTTTATTCGGCAGGCTAAGAATAGTGACACTTATTATTCAAGAAGAAGAAAACGCAAAAAACCAAAATCTATAACTAAAAGCCTATGACTAAAATCAAACAAAAGCATTACAAATGACTTCGTTAGAGAATATTTTTTTGTTGAAGACAGTGGTATACAATAACAATAATATTAGTAATATTTAAGCGCTTACCATTTTGCTAAGTGTTTGGTCGAGCTTCCACTCTAATTTGTGGTGTGCGTCTTGATGCTGTTATACAAATGCAGGGTACTACATTTCGGAGTGGAGTTTGCTAAATTTTATTGAAAGAGAAATGTGCCTTAAAATTATGTTTGTGTGGTTACTCCCTCCCAAAACTTATGGCTTCATTCATAAAAATTTAATAGATTTGAAGAGCTTTATGAAGTGAGATTTTCAAAAAAATTTTCGATTTATGAACCATACTTTATTTTATTTCATTTCATTTTATTTTATTTTTTTTTTTTAATAAGTGTGCTAGTTAATATATTTTCGAAGGAATTTAATCCTGGAATCTTAATGAATACTCCTATTACTCGATTCTACATGATGCGCACTTTCGTCAAAGGTGTATTAAGTCAGTAATTACATACCTTATTTTACCACTTTAACTGAATAAAATTTTTCCAATAGCTGGCAACTACAAAAATATTTCCGGTAGTAAAGTTTCATAAACCTCTTTATTTGAGTGCCCGTATCGTAACATTTTATTTATAAATTTAAATTTTTAATTATATTATTAATTTTTCAAACATGTGGCAACCCTCCTCAAAAACATCATAAATTGATTTACTTAGAAGTTGCATATGACAATTTAAATTTTTTTTTAAGTGGCCTTTAACCCAAAAGTTGTACTTCTTATGACATTAAACTCGTCATACATATGTATGTACATATGTATGTGTGTTTGTGTAAGTATTGTTTGCTTTTTGATTAACAAGTAGGTGCAATTTATTTTCCGAACCGTTTCCCCTAGCACAATGCGTGCATTTATACACACTATGCATGTATATAAGTTTAACGGTGATTTTAATATACCTAAAAACACTTTTTCTTTTATTATGGATTTGTCGGCGAAACTTTGAATAGTTTGCCAGTACTCTATGCTTTTGAAGCTGCACTCTAAAGATTTCTTTTTACACATGCAAGTCACATACATACCAGTCATATTAGAGATGGGCGCGGGATATAATGGCAATCAATTTTTAAGTTCCAAACCCTTGCGGTTTTTTGCCGCTGAGGCTGTGGATCCCAAGATCTATCACTATCGGGTTTTATCGGGAGTATTAGGAAAGTATATTTTTCACGTCCCGCCCGCAAATGTTTTTTATTGAAATTGAAATCGATAAAAAGTCTGATACACATATCGATAAGCATGCATATCGATAAATTAGTCATTCATATGAAGAAATTTCAAAATTATTAAAATGTATATTAAATTCGAGATCGAAGCATATGTATTGATATCGATATCGATAAAGCAATGATATATTTAACGACATTTCAGAATAAATAAAATATTTATTGAAAACCGAGATCTATGCATATATGTATCGTTAATTATCGATAAATATTGATAGCGATATGTCTAATTTGTGAATGCAGCTGAAAGCACCCAAAAAGCTCTCAATTTAGATATGGCTAGCAACAAATAAAAGCTTTCGCTGGCCATTACTGCAGTGCTGATATAGACGCTGACTTGAGAGTAGAATTCCACCCCATTCGTTCAGCTTTAGGTGAGAAATCTTTTTTCATTACTTTAACAGTTTCTAAAAAATATTTATCGAAATTCGCGCTATCGTTCTT
>NW_016157822.1:159960-168336 GCF_001687245.7 Rhagoletis zephyria | reverse complement strand
ATGCATATATGTATCGTTAATTATCGATAAATATTGATAGCGATATGTCTAATTTGTGAATGCAGCTGAAAGCACCCAAAAAGCTCTCAATTTAGATATGGCTAGCAACAAATAAAAGCTTTCGCTGGCCATTACTGCAGTGCTGATATAGACGCTGACTTGAGAGTAGAATTCCACCCCATTCGTTCAGCTTTAGGTGAGAAATCTTTTTTCATTACTTTAACAGTTTCTAAAAAATATTTATCGAAATTCGCGCTATCGTTCTTTACAGTATGCCTTGGTATGAATCTAACAACCCATTTTACCTGTTTCTCAGTGATAATTTTATCAATGGGATTGCCTAGCCTTTAAGTGTCCAGTAGGGTTACCGAGAAACTCGCGTTACCTTTACGTCAATTCTGTGCTCCGTGTGACAGTATCTCATAGCGCAAATCGAAGATCCCTATAATATTTTGAATAATTCAGTTAAATAGCTTTGCCTGTCTTTGGCCGGGGAGTTTCGAGGAATTCTAAATATGTACTTATACATATATTGGCACCAGAGAATAGCGAATCATGAATATACCTGCCCATAGAAAAAGCCATAACCCATCTTAAAAATATTATCTAAACTATAGATGAACTCTCGCAAATAGGGCATGCAGTTGTTTATATTAGGGTTAAAAGAAAAAACCAAATTTGTTTGCATCGCCGAAGAATTTTTTTTGTTTTCTTTTTGTTTATTTCCGAAATACAGGTTTTCCCCTCTTGAGTGAGGTCAATTTCTTTTCAATCAAGGTTGCTTCTATGTTAGTCAAATATGCCGATTTGCATACGGTTAACTGAAAATACATACCTACATACTTACCAACAAGTCAGCTAAAATAAAAAAAAAAATGCATACTTATAAACAACAGCTAATCGATGACAATAACAATATGACAAAAATTAAATTTATGATTTTTTAGTGGGAATACTAGATTGAATTCGAAAGGCTATTTTAGGACGGTTCTACACACTATAATTAGTATGCGCTTTTATTGAATGCAAATATGCTCGTATAAGATTTGTGTTTCAATCAATGTTGCCAGATCCACAATCTTAACTGTAAATTACGTTTTTTTCGACAAACTACAGTTTTTTAAAACACCTTCTATTTAGTACAAATTAGAGAATTGTTTCGATATTTCCAATTTAAATTAATAAACTAAAACTTCTCTTATGGATTTTGGAAGTCAATATTTAATATAAAAAGCAGCGTTTAAGGAGCAGCGATTCTTCTTTTAAAACAAATGGTTTAGGCTTTTCTTTGCATTCAAGTTGCCGCAGCTAATGAGGAGAAAATATTTTCTATGAAACAATTTGAATAAAATAAAAAGTAAACTAGTAATACCAGTACTCTCTCATATTTCAAGAACTAAAGTTTTCTAAAAAAAAAAATATTCAGGTTGTACTAAATTTTAGGAATTTGTGAGAAATAATTAAACAGAAACGTGACTTAAATGTTTCAGTCTATAAAGGCTTTTTGTAAAATTTAAACTGTTTGAGTTATTTAATTTTTCCATTAATAGTTATTTGTTATTTATGTTTAATAAAATTTAAAAAAAACCCTTAAGTTTGTAAAAGCTCCCTTCTTTTTTTGGTGGGTTACAGTATTTTTCGAAAATTTGCAGTTTTTTGAAAAAATATCTGGCCACACTGATTTCAACTATGTGCAATGTTCAAAATCTTAATTAAGGTGAGAAATGTACTTTAATCCAATGACGCACAGAAAAGAACCAGAAACGAGTTAAAATGAAATAAAAGTAAATTAAAACTCACAAATAAAATAAAACAAAAAATTACATGAAATAAAATAGAACGAAGTGAAGGGAGTGAGTAAAACGAAATACAACGAAAAATAAATAAATAAATAAAATTAAAATAAAAATAAAAAGAACAGCACAAATAAATAAAAAGTAATATAGTACGTACCATGCTGGAAACATAGTACAGTAGAACCAAAATGCATTTAACAAAGTGTGATTGAAAATTTTTTTTATGAGTTTTGAATGGTTTGTTTATATTTTTTTGGCATAATAGTACCTTAAAAGAGAACCGACCTGAGTTGTCAGTTACACCTTTTTTAATATATCTTGGGTAGAACCGTTCTCGGCCATAATTTTTTTTTTTGAAGTTTCCCGGCATTTTAAAATCATATAAAACTGAAATGAGCAAATGGAGTTTTTCAAAATTTTTATTGTTTGAGATTGAAAATGAGAATGTGTGTGTGAGTTTGTGAGTATATTTTAAAATCTTAATGCTTGAAAACGTCAAAAATGCTAACAGTATCTCTCAGCGGTTCTACCTCGCTATTTAAAAAAAAAGGAAAATAAAAATAAAAATAAAAATAAAATAGAGTAAAAAAAAATAAAAATTATCAAACGAAAAAAGTTAAAAAAATCATTGCTTGGAATTTTTCGTATTACCAATTTTTTTTCTACCAATTTTTTTCCTAAGCTTCAAAATTTGTGTACAAGGTGGCGCAAGAAGTATTGTTCGAAAAAAGTATCGCCCAATCACAAGATAGGTGCTCTATAGCATATATACGTATATATGTATGTACGAGTTTATGTGATGTAACTCCTCCATTTAAGGGGAAAAAAGGCTGAGATTTTGTACCTTGTTGGTCTATCGTAAACAAAAAGTTCACAGTGGAAACCATCAAGAAAAATTTTGTAAAATGTATAGTTCCTAAAAAACGGATTAAAAACAGTTAAATTTTTTTTAACAGAGCACTTTCCTTACTTGTTTGTAATTTTTTTTATAATGTGCATTATGTACATACACACATATCTAACAATCACTGCTCACTTTCAAAATTTCGCATATCATTGTTGTGCAGTTACCAAAATTTAACGACATCATTGCGGCAGAACGTACGCCAACACACACTTAGATACATTTGTACCTGCATATAAATTTGTTTACACTTTTGCTATTTTTCGCCATATAAAAAAGGATAACTTTTCGCAATATCACTTCCGCGCTATTGCGTACATATGTACATATGTAAGTACATACTATGTCACTTCCTCATGTTCTTCATAGGGATTCACGTAAATTCTATAGAAATGTCTTAATTAGTAGATAATTATGGAATTTTTCATAAATAAATAATTACCAAAACTTCTATTGCTCTCACTCTGTGAGACACGTAAAACGATAAACACTTTTTTATTAGCGAAAAATTGTTTGTTTACTTTGCGAAGCGGTGGTCAATGACACAACAAAAAAACCAAAACGAAAAGCTGTTATGTACGTAACAGTTTGCTGTAAAAGATTACAACAGAATTGTATCAAAATAAATGACATGCTGTTGTGATTAACAGCAGCTGCTAACAGAGCATATCATTCACATACACTGCTGCTAATTAGCTTAGCCGGAGAATGTTCGCTTTCAATTGCAATAACATTGCTTAACGGGCTTGACGAGCAAAATCCCAATTTAGTATGTACATATGTACACGTAACAGTGGCTTGCCTTAACAGCAGGCTTACCGCAATCAAACGATTTGTAAATGAAGTACCTGTAAGCCCACTGCTGTTAACTTACATACCTACAACAATCAGCAATATTCTTAACAGCCAGCGAACCATCCTACTCTGCTGACTGACTACCCGCTGCGTGTTAAAGGACTACTGTTCTCGACTTTTAATTCATTCTGACTTGTGCCTTATCTAGTATATTTTATCAACGCTTCAATTAATTGACTGCTCATTCAACAGCACTAAATCTGTTTAAAGATTCCAGTGGTCAAGCTGATTTAGGCAGTGGCAGCGCAGCGCCGCACCGCTCCGCTCCACACCGCACAAACTCGAATGCGGACTCGGAATTACCTGATTACCGGTCTCAGCGACGTTACGCGTTGCTGATGATGACTCGGCTTAAATAACAACGGCGACGACGACGACGACGACGACAGCAACTCAGGTATTCTGATCAGAAAAAATTTGCAAGCGTCGACGCTAGCAGCAGCGGTTACAGCTTCCAAACAGTCAGTCCGGCGAAGGTGGCAGCGGCTAGCGGCTAGCGGCTAGCAAAACTGATATTTACCTGCTGTGTCGCGCACAAGTCAGACTTCATTCAAAAGTGAGCAGCGCAAGCGAGTAGACGAAAAGCTCTCCGTAACGTTAAAAAGAACATTTCGTAAACGTTGAGTTCAAGTTAAAGTTTTGAAAGCAAAACATAATAAATGTTGACTGAGAATATGTAGCAAGGATAGTAGTTAGATGAAGAAAAAATAATCAAATAAAGAGCGAAATTTATACGAATTTGATAGTTTGAGATTTTTTTTTTAATATTCTAAGAACAGAGTGTGAAATTTATCAAAAAAAAAAAAAACTGTTATAAGTGCGCATGAACTTTTAAGCTAAAGCGATTAGTATACAAAAACAAACAAATCAAATTTAAACTAAACTCAAGCTAAGCGCTCAAGAACGCAAAGATTTGTGTGTTTTATTTTTTTCATTAAATTAACTACTTAAAAAGCAAAGAAAACTAATCGAATTCTCAATTCGTTTTAATGCTTTGTTTTATCCGTATACTTCGTACGTTCTTTTGAGAAATAAATCAAAGTAAAAAGTTAAGCGCGAAAATGAAAGATCTTGCCAATATGTTTTCATCACGCCGGTATAGCGCAGCCAATACCGATGATACCGAACAGCAACAACAATTGACTGCGAATATACATTCGGCAATGGCGACAACAACGACGACAGGACCTTACACAACAGCGTGCGGTTCGTCGTTGTCGCGCGCCGCTGAAAAGCAGCGTACCAAAAGTTTGCAAGCCAATCGTTCAATGAATCCTGCCGGCATTCTAAGTTCGTTCTTTAATGAACGCAAAAGCAATAAGCGAGCGCGTTCACCAAAATGTAAGTTGAATGAAATTAATATTTTTTTTTTTTTTCTGATTTATGAATGATATTCTGTAAAAGAAAAGTTATGCGACAGAAATGAAAGTTGTAGCAGGAAATTATGAAAGAGTTGGTGAGCTTAAGTACTTAAGTGAAAAAGTGTAATTCATGTGGTGTGTGTTTTTTGGTGTGTACACGATTTTTGATTATGGAACATGAAATTTTAATTTTTGTTTTACTAATTTAGAATTTTTTTAATAAATCGGCTAAAGTTTTAAACGCAAAAATGTGTGTTGGATAAGCTTTTTAAAGAAATTATTACAAAATTTTACTTTTAAAAATGAAAAATCAATTCTGAAATGTTAAACAAAAAGAATTGGTTGATAAAAAGTTTGTAAATCAAGTTAATTTTGTTTTCACAAATACATAATATTAAAATTTTTCTGATTTTTGTTTGTTTTAGTTTCTTTCAGTTTTATTCCATGTAGTCAAAATTTATCTATAGAAATTTTTTAATACAATTTTTCACAAAAATTAAATAAGTTGCAAAAAAAATTAATTTTAATCAAAAAATTTAAAAAATCAAATATAGTTTAAACTTTACTTTTTCTAAATATTTTTTCTCTTAATACAAAATATTTATTTTTTCAGCTCAGAACAATTTTTTGCAATTTTTATGTACTTTTCAAAAGAACTAAAAGTTTGTTTCTAATACATAGGATTTAATTTTTTTTTGTGTTTTCATTTTTATTTCATTTTGTCAAAATTTATTTATGTACCGAAATTTTTTAAATACAAATTTGCACAAAAGTAAAAATAAAGAAATTTAAAAAATTTAACTAAAATTTAAACCTAACTTTCCTAAATATTTTTTTAACTCAGAAAACTGTAATTTTTTTGTAGTTTTCAAAAATAGCAAAAGTATAACAAAACAAGTGTGGCAAATTAAAATCAACGCAGAATGTACAAAAAAAAATAAAGATAAAATGGTTCGTAGTCATAGTCAAAATAAAGTCGTTTATAAAGTTAGTTGCAGCTTTTTTGACAGATATTGTATTCCAAAAGCTGTAATAAACTTTAGAGTCGACTTAATTTTGACTATAACTACGGGCCAATATATTTAAAAATATTATTCTTTTATTTTTTATTATTTTTTGCTCAAAATTTTTTGCGAATTTCTCAAAACAAATAAGAAAAAATAAAAAGTGAGCTTTAATAAAACGAAGTCTTGACTTTTTCTCTTAAAAAATTGTTTTTTTAATTTTTTTGCGAATTCCTTAAAAAAAAAATACGAAAAAAATAATCCTTCATAAAACGAAGTCTTGATCTTTTTACTTAAAATTTGTTTTTTATTTTTTTTTTATTGATTTGAAAATTTTCGAATTAATCGTTAATTTTTTTAAATAAATGTATGTACATAATATAAATTGCGACGCGAAATTTTAGCAAGTCTGTGCAATTTTTCGTTCTTTTGTTTATTTAATATCTATTATTTCTATTATGAAAATTCTTCAAAGTTTCACTTTTTATTCTTAAGAAAAATTTTTGCCATTTTTGAAAAACTATACGGTAGACTTCATAACACTAAAAAAAATTAACCAACAACAATATAATAGGAAGCAAATTTGAACAGACGTCTGTTGCAAGTTTTGCTATTTAAAAATGCAAACGCAAAATGCTAGATAAGCACTATTTAAAAAAAAAACCAGACAACATCAGCCTTGCTTTCAAACGAGTAAAGCCGCCAACAACGCATTGAGTGAAAATTTATCTTTAAAACGACAATGCTAAAGTCAAGAACTTTTCAAACTTTTGCCTGTATGTAAGTATTTATTTCTGTTGTAATATCAATGCAACGCTCAGTCGGCACTCACCAACTTGCAGCAATCGGCAATGCTGCCTTGCCTGCCTCTTGAGGTTGAGTAAAAAAAAAGAAAAAACAAATTTTTATAATATTTTGTAGCAACTTTGTCACCATGACTGTTGCCCCAACTCTGGCTACTGACACTTCCCCCTCCCCCCCCTCCCCACCTCGTGCGATGCCCGGCAGCGCAAAGAATGCTGTGCTGTGCAGAAATATGTTAAGCCGATTGTGCGAAAGATTGTATATATTCATATGAAAATACCTCATATTTTATTGCAATATTATGTATGTACAGTCACTCCAGAAGTATTCGTAAATTAGGGTTTTCACAATATTCAAAATGCTTTCCATCATAAATCTTTTTCGTTATATTTCATTTAAAATATAGCTAATTCTATAACAAAAACCATTTAAATCGTTCTTGCAAACTTTGTACAAAATTCATAAAAATTAATCAAACTTAAAAAAATGTGCATCAAAATTTCAAACTTTTTATTCAGAATTTTTAGAAGAAATGTCGGCATGCAGTTTGAAGTAGCTAAAAATTGCCGCTGATTTTTTAGATTTTTTTTTTGTCGAAGGTGTTGCGCATTTGTTTCCATATAAGGCATGAACAAATTCTATGAATAAAAAGTTTGAAATTTTGATGAAAATTTTGTTAAGTTTGATTAATTTTTATGAATTTTGTACAAATTACGAATACTTCTGTGGGTGTCTGTATGTATATTTAATTCTTTTATTTTTATTTACTATCAACTGTGGTATGGTATTTATATTTTAATGCACGCGCGTACTTGAACAATTTTTTTAAGCATTTGGATGTTTTTTTTTTGTTTGAATTTTGTTTTGCTGTCTTAAGAAAATAAGAAGCACTAACAACCAACTTCTANGTGGTATGGTATTTATATTTTAATGCACGCGCGTACTTGAACAATTTTTTTAAGCATTTGGATGTTTTTGTTTTGTTTGAATTTTGTTTTGCTGTCTTAAGAAAATAAGAAGCACTAACAAACCAACTTCTTCTGCCATTGGCTGACAATCGGTGGCTGTGTAAGCATCCGACACTTCGCGCCAGCTAAGTTATTTTAAATTTGGCTAAAATATGCGATTTTCTATATTCGAGCTATGCATATAGTTGAAAAAGTCAAGTGTCCGCAGCTGGACGGCAATTTATTTATGTGCATTTATCTAATACGTACATACATTATTATATTACAAAGTTGGTATGCAAATAAACAATTTGAGGTTTACTTTATAGATTTCTTTTTTCATGAGTAGATGTCGAACGCCAATCTGCTAAGAAAGACACGCTTATTTCGCTATGCAAATATTTGCGAATTTCATACATAGTAGATATTTTTCGCACACTCGACCACTCAAAAATGGGTTTGAAGCTTAAAAGTTAAATGAATTAAAAAAAAAGTCGACCAAAATGCGTTAAAAAGTTTTCCATAATTTTCGTTTTTCAACAACAATACGCTTTCTCTGATCTCTTCAGCTTGCTTATTTACTTGCTTTTATTTAGCTTACTATGCTACCTCTAAAATATCTGCTTAACCAATGATATTTTTGCAACTTGCTTATTGCGCGAAATTCTCATTGCCTTTAGCGCTTTTCCCCAAACCAAAAAAAAA
>NW_016157822.1:159357-159935 GCF_001687245.7 Rhagoletis zephyria | reverse complement strand
CTCACTATTCGGTAGCATAATAAATTTGCTTTAGTGTCCGGTATGTCCAGTTAGCAGCAATTTAAAATTTGTTAAACATGCGAGTGAGTGTATAAATATTGCACAATTCTTCAAGCTCACCCGCTTTTCTGTCTTGAATAGTAGGTACGCCATCCAACCAATAAATCATCCATTTTTTTTTCTATTCTAGTTAAATAGTTTTCTTTTTTTTTTTGATAAACCACATACTCGCTTCAAAGTATTAAAACAAAATCTAAAACAAGGTTTATTTTTAGCGCACTCATCTTCATAAATTTTGCTTGTTTTTTTTTTTCAGTTTGCGATTTTTTTTTTTTTTTGTCAATCTATTGCACTTATGGAGTTTTAACTAATTTATCCTGAAACTTAATGCCACAGCTCAATATTTATTGTTTTATCTCATCTTAGAACATTAATTCTTGCATGCTCGCTTAAAAAAACTCGCCTTTACTTAAATTTAATTCTTATTTTGAATATTTTTTTTTTCATTTAATTTTTTCATATTAAAGATGATTTATTATTCAAGCTATGATATAGCTTTCAACTTTGCGTTTTTTTTT
>NW_016157822.1:89659-159257 GCF_001687245.7 Rhagoletis zephyria | reverse complement strand
TTGTTAACACAATGTTCAGTATACTTTTGCTTTTTTTAGTTCCTGGATGCCATTTGGCATACCTTATTTGTATCTCTGTAAAATTTCTGGAGGTACAGCCCCCCATATATCCTTGGTTTGCTTTCATAGCTCATGTACTCCATTCGACGTACTTGGATACTTAGTAAGCTGCGCTTTTAGTTGATTTCGCAAATTTTCGACGAGATTCATATCCGCGGATTGTGGAGGTCATTTCAAAATTTTTGCTTTTGCATCCAGTCTTTGCGAACATATGCAGTATGTTTTGGGTGATTTTGCAGCAGAAACTCTCATTTTTCGACTACATCTTGTAAATTTTGTTGAAATATGAACAGATACTGTTCCTTACGCATAATGCGTACTAACGGACCAACAATATTTTTGAAATACAACCCCAAACTATTATTGACCGACCACTGTGATTCACAGTTTGCCTTACATGATGCGCTTAGGCTTAATTTGATCCAATACCATGCCGGGCCATCTGATTGCAAGCGATTAATTTAGTCTTGTCAGACCAATTAACCTTCAATTAAATCTTAAAAGTGCATTTATTTATTGCATTCTGTAAGGCCTAACATATCCCAATAGGCAACGGTCCGGTTTTCGTGCGATCCGCACGAGAGTGGTAACTCGCGCACATGTATTTTGATCAAAATGGGTTTTTCTTCTTTTATTATCTATGCCTTTGCGTTCAATTTGACAATTCTTCGCCTCGCTGTCTACTGATTTGCATTCAGTTTTAATACCTTAAGCGCTTCTGTAATAGTGGCTGCAGCGCTACTTGCTACTAAGTTCACAAGATATCGGACCGTAATATTTTTTGGCAGACTTCCTTTGTCCTTATTTAATAACATTTTAGGCTATATTTTTTCTCAATCTTAATATTTTCACGTGGCGAGCTCCATAATTTTTTGCCACTTTTCCTAAGGTCCCGCATTTCCGCAGTAAATCTATTATTTACAATTATGTTTGCTGATTAACCATATTATTTACTGGTAATCACTTCTTGAATAAATTACAATACAGAAAAAAGTCATCTGACTTCCAGCTAATGAAAAGATAACTGTAAAATGCAAAACTGAGAGTGAGTGCAAAACTGTAACATTTGCCTTAATTAACATTTTTGCCTGCTGGTTTTCTTATTGTTGTTGGATTGACTTCAAATCTTGGTGAGAGAGGAAGTAGGGGGATGTACCAATAAGAATATACAACAAATGTATGAAAGTCGTTGGAACTTGGAAAGATAGCGGTGGCTGAAATAAAAAGTCTTACACCATGTTACAGTTTTGCTCGTCACTGTATGTAATTGGTTGTTTTAATACCATAGGCCTACAAATCACTAGTATTTGTATGTATGAATGTACATATGTGCACTGCAATAACCGAACGCCAGCTGCAAGTGTGGGCCGGCCGCTTGCGAGTATGAGCATGCATATGTATGTGCGAAGCTAGGTCTTTACAGTTTCGGCAAGTTTAATGAACTTCAATTTAAAATAGTAATTTATTGATATTCGTTACTTAATATTTTACAGGTTGTGTTGTTATTTTTTTTTTTTGTTGCTTTTTGCTGTTCGAAAAGCTCATTTAAGCTCTATATATTTTTTTTTTTTGTAAATTTGTAATTAAAGCTGACGGTGGGTAATGCACCACTAGCAACTGGGTCAATGTCACGGTTGTGTTTTTTTTTTCTTGTTTACGGCTGCAGCAGCAGCACGCGTGGTTTATTCTTATAAACAAAAGATTATAATATATGCACCTAAACCAATCGTATCATATCGTTTGTTAATTAATAAGTGCTAATTGTCGACTAGCGTTAAGAAGTTACGATTTCACGCACATATCAAGGCTTGTAGAGGCACTTGGAAGTGCAAATGTCGTTGCGTGCTTGGCTTTGGGCTGGCTGCTGCAGCGAAGTAAAATTGTTATTGGTTGTTGGTTGCATAATGGATTTTTTTGTTTGTATTTATTTTGTTTGCAAATTAAATAAAATTAGTTTTGTTTTATTTATTTTTATTCTCGTTGTTTTTTTTTGCTTCTTGTTATTTGTTCTAAATTATTTCCTTACTTATAATCATTAATTTAGGGCACGCTTTAGCTTTGCATAAATAATATAATTATAAAAGTTTTAGCATCTTTTGCAACTGCAATCCATTGTTTAGCCATGAGCGTGCGAAAATTCGCGATACAATTTTTCGTTTTTTTTTTTTTTTTTTTGCAAACAATTCATGCAAATTTTTGATAGCATTTCATGAGTAGTTGTGACTTAGCGGCACGGTGGACTTCCTAGCCTTTACATTTTTTTCTTAAACAAACACATATTCTCTTACAAATGTTTATAATATTTTTATTCAGTTACCCAACTGAGACACTGCTAATTATGTATTATGTATTTGCATTACCGTTTTCCAGCGATATACTTATCGCTGCCAAGTAATGTCGGCTGATACATAATTGTTTGAGCTGCTTAAAAATCGGCTTAACGCATCGCAAACCGTTTTGTTCATGTTTATTCAACAGATGGTCAACCAAATTTTTTTTTTTTTTTTGATTTTTTTTTTTTCAAAACATCATTTGTTTACTCACTATTCGGTAGCATAATAAATTTGCTTTAGTGTCCGGTATGTCCAGTTAGCAGCAATTTAAAATTTGTTAAACATGCGAGTGAGTGTATAAATATTGCACAATTCTTCAAGCTCACCCGCTTTTCTGTCTTGAATAGTAGGTATGAAAACTACGCCATCCAACCAATAAATCATCCATTTTTTTCTATTCTAGTTAAATAGTTTTCTTTTTTTTTTTGATAAACCACATACTCGCTTCAAAGTATTAAAACAAAATCTAAAACAAGGTTTATTTTTAGCGCACTCATCTTCATAAATTTTGCTTGATTTTTTTTTCAGTTTGCAATTTTTTTTGTTTTTTTGTCAATCTATTGCACTTATGGAGTTTTGACTAATTTATCCTGAAGCTTAATGCCACAGCTCAATATTTACTGTTTTATCTCATCTTAGAACATTAATTCTTGCATGCGCGCTTAAAAAACTCGCCTTTACTTAAATTTAATTCTGATTTTTAGTATCTTTTTTTTCATTTAATTTTTTCATATTAAAGATGATTTATTATTCAAGCTATGATATACATAGCTTTCAACTTTGCGTTTTTTTTTTTGCCTGTTTTAAAAATTCTTTACCTCAAATTTATGCGAAACAAGTTGTACACGTGCGAGAATTCGTTCCGCTACTAAATATAGCGGCAACATTTTTGCGCGTTGGATATTGTTTGTTGCCAAATAGAAAAGCTATTAGGAAATATGAAAAAATCTATGCATTTTATTTAGGCAGTGGTATGTTATTAGTTAAAGTATTCAAATAGTTACTTTCAAATTTCCCCTTGAGAAAATCATGATATTCAGGCTCCCTCAAATTGAGCATGCAAGCTTTAGAAATCGATATTCTACAATATTGACTGATTTGCCTCCTCACTGTCTTGAGAAATTTATGACTTCTAAGCTTTCTCAAATTGAGAATGAGCTTTTTTAAATAATTGCTTTGCAAATTTCATGCCCTTTAAACATTCTCAAATTGAGAGTGAGATTTTTCTAAATAAGCAAAAGTGTGCCTTGGAAAATTTTTTAAAACCTTTAAGAATCGACATTCCACAACATTCACTGATTTGTCTCATTACCATGAGAAGTTCATGACTTTAAAGCTTTCTGAAATCGAGAATGAGCTTTTTCTAAATAAGCAAATGTGAGCCTCAGAAAATGCTCAAACCGTTGAGAATCGATATTCCACAAGACTCACTGATTTGCCCACTGCCTTGAGAAATTCATGACTTCGAAGCTTTCTCAAGCTCTTATCGTTCGAATCTCTAAAATCGGGTTTTAGCAGCCGCATCTTTATGATTATTTTCCACATAAAAAAGTTCTCAAAAAAATTCAACTGCAATGGGGATTTCATATTTTTAACCGACTTCAAAAAATAGTAAGTTTACCAATTCAGCGGAATATTTTTTTTTTTAATAGTATGTTACCGCATAACATTGGACCATGTGAACCGTTTTCGATAATTTTTTTTCGGAAATGTGGTACTTAATAACCATTTTTTTGTTTTACTTAATTTTTATTTCAATTTTTAACCGACTTCAAAAAAAGTAGGAGGAAATTTATTGGAATATTTTTTTTATGTATATTACCGCATAACTTTGGACCACGATTTCGAACCTTTTTTTATCGGAAAAGTGGTTCCTCAAGGGGTTGTTAAACTTTTTCAAAAAAAAATTATGAACCATATTTTCCTTCTCTTTAGTACTTAAATCACTAATTGAGTTTGGATTTTTTGAAAAATCTTCCTTTTAATTCGGGAGTTGTAATATAAAAATCACGATTTAAAATTAATTTGAACTATGAATGTTTCGTCTGTACTCGACTGATTTATTTTTGATTCGCAAGTAAATTAATATAGTTTTTTTTGTAATTAAAATTTGTTATTTGTATTTTTCTCTTTTTTTTGCTGAAACTTGTTAAAATCTTACACCAAATTCATTTTTAAATCTATTGAAGAAGGCCGTTAGTGTTCATTTTACTATTTGTTTTTATTTTTTTTATTTTTTATTATTTTCTTTATTTGTTGCAACTAACAAACAATTTTTTTACTTTATTTTTATTTAAATTTTATTTTAAAAAAATCGTGTCACTATACTTTGAAAATAGCGGTTTAAAACCTATCTTAAAAATTTTCGTGTTTATTTCTTTTTTGTTATTGCCACTTTGTAAAAATCTTATTTATTACTATTTTTGCAAAAAAAATACAAACAAATTTAGGCTTCTCCGTTAACCATTATGGAAACAACTGTATTAAATTTTTTCTTTTGTATTCACTAAAGAATTAAAAGCATTTTGATTAAAAATAAAAAAATATTCCAAGCACTAAAATTAAGTTAATTGCATTCTCACACTTCTTTTCTATGTTATTCAATATACAATTGCATGCAATTTACAATTACTTGCAGTTTACTGCATGCATGAAAACACCACACACATTTATTTACATACATACTACGAGTGAGTATGTTGATTTGTATTGCACCGCAAATGACTTTTCAATTGCCGCGCAAAATTGCCCAATGGCCACAACTTATTGTCATTGCGGCATATGGCTATACATACATATGTATGTACATATTGCTATTGCATGCAAGCAAGTGTTGCTACTTTTGAGACGGCATGACGAAAAGCAAATGCTGCACAAAGCATTAAAAAATTATGAATGGTAAACTGCACAACATTTATTTATTACTGTTCAATACAGCACTTACTTTAGTTGAGTTAACTAAAATAAATTTAAAAATAAAATTTGAAAAATTTTTACAGCGGCTGATTGATCAGAGAAGTCTCCGAGTTACTCCATCGTATATGTGTGTATGTATAGGTATGTCTATCATTAGGTAGTGTGCCAAAAAATCAAAAATTGTAATCACTTGGATGCCGTGCCACTCAATGTATGTAATTGTTATTAAGCTGGTGCTGTTGTTGTTGGCCTATAGGCTGCTACAGCAAAAGTTAAATTTTTGTTTGGTCATAAGAATAGTGTGACGAAAACTGCAAATATGAAAATCATTCAGAGATTAAATATTATGAAATGCACAATTCAGACTATGGAAAGTTGTATGCTTAGATTTGCGCTCACTGTTTGCGAGCTACAAAATTTCATTTAAGAATTCAAGCAAAGTTAAAAGTTAAATGTTAATAAAGAAAGGCAAACACTTGACAAATAGCTTAATGAGCGCTCAACCCACGAAATGTAAATAAATATGAAATTTGTAGGCAGAACAGCTGTTGCCCGTTGGAGCGCAGTGTGAAAATTGTATCGAAAATCGATAAGGAACACCTGCTGGAGCATACATACATATGTATGTTATTATAGTATGGCGTCTACTATACTACTACTACAGCTTTATTAAGTGCGAAGCGTGCTTGCTAAAAGGGATATGCGATATGCGCTTTTGCAAAATATTTTTAAATACACATGTTTAGATATAGAAAAACACGTTCCAAAACTGAATTTGGCTTGGCGAAAAACGTGCTTCTTGTTCGTCTCTTTCTCTCTATATAATGTTGTGCCACCTCATATTCGGTCAGTGCCCGTAAGTAGTGTGACAATAATATATTAATTTATATACAAATTTGGGCACGTAAACAATTTTCAAGCATACTTATTTGTCAACTGTTAATAACGCCTACGATTATTAGAAAACATATTTAAGGCATTATGATATTCTAACGCGCCACTTTGGTTTTGTAGGAATTCAGTTATACATATGTATGTATGTTTTATTGCATTTGTGCTTTACACATTTGCGGACTAAGTTAGTATGTGATAGATTGCTGACTATCAGTTGTTTATATACTACATACACTAGGCGACAAATGAAGGTGTACACCTTCCTCTAATATAATATTCACAATTATTTTCAAGAAATATTTGCTGCATTAATAATTTATGGAAATATATTTCATTCTATAATATATATGTATGTATAAAGTGCACAAAAATTCAAAAATTTTCATAAAAGTTTTCAACTTTTTATTCGGAATTTCTAGAAAATTTTCGTGTATACAGTTTTGTAGCCCATTCAATGAAGTGCAAGCTTCAAACGGCTAAAAAATTCCGTTGATTTTTGAGAATTTTTTTTTTTTTTTTGTGACGGATTTTTACACTTCTTTCCATATAATAATAATAGATTGGCGCTTACACATATGTTATTGTTTTGCCGAGCTTCTCCTCCGATTTGTGGTGTGCGCCTTGATGTTGTCGAATTTCTTATGAAATAAAATGCGGGAGACCGTTTGCACTCGTTATATAACAAGTAATTTTTAGCAAAAAAAAACCGACTTCAACTCCCATATAAAAAAAAATATATATATATATATCTCATGATCCACTGATCGAATCTCAACCAGATTAGTATGGGACCACCTCTGAGATCGGTTGACGTGGTTCAAAGTTATGCGGTAACGTACATAAAAAAAAAAAAAAAAAATAATAATATTCCGACGAACTGATAACCTCCTCCTTTTTTGGAAGTCGGTTAAAAAAAAAAACTGCAAAAGCAGTCTCCAAAAAAAAAACAAAATGTCAAAAATCAAGGCGATTTTTTAGCGGGTTAAAACTTTGGATTAATTGTAAGGGAAATATTTGCATTTGCTCTAGTAGAGGGATGGAAGGAAATGCGTTTTATGAAAAGAAAAGTTCAATGTCATCGCTTGTGATGGATGTCAGAATGTTGGGGTTAAATGTTTGGTAAGTTTTTGAGCTTAGATAGATGCAAATATTTAGAGTAATTTGCGTTGCTTTTATTGCCAAATAGAAGAAAATCTTAAAAGAAGTGGCTACATTTTTATTTCTTTCTTTATACAATATTTTTTTTTTTTAACTTAGAGTAACTCCAGTGAGTGATCCATAGGTTGAACAACTCAGCATAAAAATGAAGCGAATAGTCTCTTAAAGGGGGTATGTAGACCCTGGCTAGAATTTTGCATTAATTAGCCTCACACTAAGGGCGTTTGCTTCAAACGCAGACTCACAATGACTCTACTTATCACTTAAATAAGCTCACAATAGACGATTCAATTGTATATCAATGAGTTTCCATCTTTTGCGCTGGCATAGTGGACAGAGTCAGTCTAGCAGTCAACGTGAGTTTAGCATTGAAATTTTATCAGGCAATTTGTGTGTAGTGCCAGCTATAAACTGCACTTTATGTTTACTGAAGCGCTACAAATGCGTGAACAATAAGCCCTAATGCCACACCTATTCAACTAAATTTGGTGCTGGTGAAACCTAGCTATAATTCGTATAAATAATTATAATTCTTACATATTTATAATGCAAAATTTATGCCATACGTATTAGTGTAAAGAAAAATTTCAAATGTAAACAAATAATTTAAAATATAAACAATATTTTAGAAGTAATTTGCATACACATTTTTCACAGATATTTAAATTTATTGGACCGGCAATGACGTCAATTGACTTTTGAGCAACTCTAAAATGTTTTACATAAATATTTACAGCATTTAACTTTTACTTAACATTTTTAATTAATTTTTTTTAATTTTTTAAGCATTTGCTTATAATAATTTCCTGCGCAAAGCTCAATTCCGATCACTGTGAAATTAAAGAAATTTTGTTTTCACTGCATACATACATGAATATAAACAAAACATTACATTTTTACCTAAATTTTTTTTTTTTAATTTTAATTATTTTTTTGAAGGCATTAACGCCTTTTTTCATTCAAATGCTGATCACTTTTAAGTGAAACAAATTCAAAAAAAAAATTACATATTTATCTATTTTGTTTTCACTACTTACTTGAATATAAATACAACATTTAAATTTTATTTGAATTCATAAGTAATTTTTTGACGTCAGTAACTTTTTTTTTTTTATTAATGAAGCATTTGTTTTTGATAATTTTCTGCGCAAAAACAACTTTGGAATGAAATAATTTAAAATTAATATTATTTGTTTATTTATCGATTTCATTTTGTTTTTGTTCTTGTTGCGAAATCAAGCAGACAGCCAAAAATGCCGAGTCATTACAAGTAAATAATTTACAAATTGTTAATGAGCAGTTTCAATTAAAAACAAGAATGGCAACAAACTTGTTTGAACAGCGCGCGATGAGTCAGAAAAATGTTGTAAAATCATTGCTACCAAAACGCTTTTTTCTGCGCGGTGGGTGACTAGAAATTTTTTTTTTTTTCAGCCTAGCATGCCATGTGCCATCAGCGGCATTGATAATATCTGGAAAAAACATTTCCATACATCAATTTGTAAGAACAACATATTGACAAAGCACCAACCACGCGGATGTCTGGTTTTCTATATATTTTTTTTTATTATTTTAATTTTTGCGACTTTGTCTTTCAAATTCCTAGGAACACCAACGTCGTTGCCGCCAACTAACTACTTAACTACCAAATTCTAAGCCTGAGACAAATTAATTAATTCAAAGCATTTTTCGCTATGCGACAACTTACCTTTGGCGGCAGTCTCGAACATTCGCTGACTCAATAGAATCAATAAAATTGATTGGTAAGGAATCAAACACCCCATTAGTCAAGTAGCAAAAACAAAAAAAAATATATATATAAAAAAAAAACAAAAAAACGAATCAGCTTTAAAAAAAATTTAACTAAAAAAACGCAAAAATGATAGTAAAATATTTTTAGAAGTCGCACCAGTTTTAACATAAACTAACAAGTTTGGTTGGCGGCGGTTGCGGCTAAGCATACGCACTGGTTGGTACGAGTGCTAGCACCAGCTATTCAGCGATGTTGTCAATTTCGACCAGCAGTCTGTTAAGGCAAAATCAACATTGAAGTAGAATCGAGGTGGCGTGTTCGCATGCGCAGCAGCGCTTCAGGCACGAGACGGACGACAAGCAGTAATTTTGATGGACGGACAAACGGACAAATGGATAAGCAGCAGCTTTGTCACCTTTTGTTTATTGTCATACAACTATTTTGTAGTTTGGCTTTGTTAAACAACTTTTTTTCTCATTTGATTTGTGGCATCTTCGAAAGGTTGAAAGACAGCCCAGGCCGCTTGTTTTAAACAAACAAACCGGAAAAAAACAGCTTACTTTATTAAATGGCATTGTATGCTAATTTCATGCATAGATTTTATTTGGTTTTGCTATTTTTCCTCTAAAATTTGCGATTTTTTTTCATGTTTAGCTCGCTCCATGTCGCCGAAATGTCTTCAGCGCGTTTATGTCATTGATAGGAAGTGTTTATCGCCGCTTTCTTTACACGCCCTCTTTCTCAGAAAAAATAAGTTATCTAATTTTTTATGAGTATTATGAAATCATAAAGGGCAGTTAGATCGTTATTTAACAAGTTGGTGCCAGATGTCTGCCATTGTATGAGGGGAAGTACGCCCTTTTTGTTTTAATTTTAATTTTTTTTTTTAATAAAATTTGATTACAACTTCAGCAGTCATATTTCTTTGGTTTAATAGACTACTTTGTATTTTTGAATGTAGCCTGTTAAACCTCATAGCGGGGTTATAAACACAGAGTCTAAGATATAGCAAACTTATCAAAAAATTAATAAACTAAAAGTTAATGATGGGATCGAGTGGAGTCGGAGTCTTCTACCATTATCCCTCCGCCAACACCAAGTATAAGCTACCAGACATCTGTTTTTCAGACAGTTATGGCTACCATTAGAAAGAAAAAAATATACGCTACTGCAGAGTGCAACGTCAAAAGTGGAGCTAAGCAATCAGGACATGAGCTCATTGATGTGGCGCTCAAAATCTAATCTAACTGTTAGCCTATAGTAAAAGCCTTTTTCCTGGAGATTAGCTACACAAATTTTTATTTGAAGCAGTTAGAAAAAATATTTAATCCTTTTTTTAATTTTTTGAACTACAAATGTTTTATTTATTTGTCAACAATTTTTTTTATTTAAATTTTTTAAAGATTTCAATGACTTTTTAGTTGATCTTTTGGGGCCTGCGAACACCCTATATTAAGAGTTTTATTTTTTATTATTATTTATGTTTTTTTTTCAACCCTTTGTTAATCTATATTTAAAATTTTTTTCTAAATTTAAATTTTTTTATTTTATGCTTAGAAATTTTTTTCTTAAACTTTTTACTTGATTTTTGTAATTTGTAATGATGAATCCACACATATGTAATTAAATAAAAACAAATATACAACAAAGATTATAACAACATCTTTTTGAAATAGAAAAACAAGAAAAATTCAAATTTTCAAGAATAACGCAAATTTTTAATAAAAGTTATAATTTTCCAGAGAAGTACAAAATTCCAAAAAAGAAAAGCAAATTTTTCAAAAGAAAAAACTAAAAGTTTCCAAAAAATTCAACATTTCAAAACAATATAACTTGAAGCAAAAAATCCAGCAAACAAAAAAACAAGAAAATTGCAAATTTGAAAGAAAAACATACATTTTCCATGAAAAAACTCAAATTTAAAAATGCAAACATCCGAAAAACTGCAAATTTTCAACAAAAACCAATTTTCCAAAAAATTCTAATTATCAAAAAAAAATCTAATTTTCGAAAAATGCAAATTTTTAGTTTTCAAGAAATGTATAAATTGAATCAAAAAATCCAGCAAAAATGCTTACAAAAAATGCAAATTTTAAAGAAAACATACATTTTTTATATAAAATCCATTAAATTTAAAAATGCAAACCTCCGAGAAACTGCAAATTAAAAAATTCAAGTTTTCAAAAAATTATATCTGTCAAAAAATCAATTTAAAAAAATTTGAATTTTCATGCTTGGTTGAACAGAAGATGCAACGGGTTTTTGCGATATTTGAGGTTAGAGCAATTCCACGGCCAGATTTGGATTTAGCACCAAAAAAAATCTACGAGAAAAAATTCTAAATTTGCCAAGCTGCGTAGTTAACTAAATTAATGGCTTTTAAGTGCGGAAACTCATTTTTTACGATAAGTCAAGAATTAGGGGCTGTTTGGCAAATTTCATATTTCGATGCTTGCTTTACTCGACAATACCTACCCGAAAATTAGTACAACTTTCCAGTTATTTTCGAATGCCGCACGGTGTAATCAGTTACAGTTTTGGCAAATTTATTTATAAACGAAAACAGCAGACCACACAGGCGTTAAGAAAATCTAAAAAGAAAAATAAAAACACTAAAAAAAAAATTAAAAAAAAAACAAAGTCAACATTTGTTTGGCGTGAGAATTTAACGCCCACACACATTTGTTTACAAGCTACAATGTTTTGCTTATATTTTTGTTTTGTATTTTTCCGCCAATTTTGATACGCTCATTAAAAAAACATTTCACGACTCCAGCTGACTCTGTAAAAAGCGCATGCGGGCGCACGACGTGCGCTGTGGCGTACAAATTAACGTACGACTGCGGGCAATTATGAGCGTAGATTGTAATTTTTTCTGTTTTTTTTTTTGTTTTCCTTTTTTTCTGATTTATATTTTTTTGTTTTTATTTTTTTGCTACTTTTCAAACTCTAAGACGCGGCGTGTGGCAGACATAGTTTGCAACTTTTAATGGCAACAAGTATAAAGAAACACGTCTACTACTATAATTGCAAATGTACATATTTACATATGTATGAATATGTTTAAATTTCACTCCCCCGCCTTCGAACTGTAACTATGCAAACTGTTGGCTATGCAAATCGCTCTTCAGAAATTCTATAACAAAATCACGATAGCTTGTGTGAACAGCTATTGTCAATCAAGCTGCCAACTACCTTTATAAATCGTACGTGTTCTACAAAAGTGTATTAACTCCAAGTTTGTCACTTTTGATATTTGGTGCTAAAAATGTTCGCAATGTTATGTTGCTAGAAAAACCCTCTCTCTCGCTCTTCTAAACGCGAGCAACACGCGCTTTTTCTTTCTGCCTTCTTCTTATCATAGGAAATTTTGAGTTAATTAACATTTGAAGAACGCGTGCGATTTGTACATATGAACATGCTGTAGATGCTTATAAATTTACATAAATAACTATTAGCATTTCATCATTATAGCCGTATAAGTGTTTGCTTAATTGCTGATTTGGCGTGAATTTTGATTTCCTACAAACTGACAGGGAAAATTAAGTTTTAATAAAAAAAAACAAAAAATCGCTAATAAATAATATGAAGAGCAGCTATATATGTACATATGTATGTGCATACATAGCTCGCACTACCTTTTACCACATCTGTCTTATTCTGTATTTATGGCTCGCACTTTGTGAGACATCGCCACAAAATTTGCAAACTTCTTGTTTTACGACATTTTTTCTTAATTTTTTTTTATCGCATAAAATAACATTCTTGATTACGTATGTATAAAAATTCGCTACCGGCATCTTGCTTCTGGTAAATTATCAGCGATAGCCAGCCGTATTTATATGCCTAACACGTGTGTAGTAATTCTTGAGGATTAGTGGAAACTTTCTGCATAATTGACTCAACATCATAAATTAGCACCCATTTTGAAAGTCATGCGACAAGAAACAGGTAATAGGATTCACATAATGAGCATGTAGTAAGAGAATCAGCGGGACACATTGGCGCACCGCTGGATTGTGGCTGCAGGATGGCAGCACTATTACTTAAAAAAAATTCAGGCTTGCAATTCTGAGGTTGTTAAAAAGTAGCAGGCATTTGGGCAGCCCACTTAAAAAATTTGAGCATTTTTAGGCAGTTAATTGTAATATGTAGATAAATAAATCCGCTTAAGTGCACTCATTGAGGCACTTAAACCAAAAATTCGCTTAACTGCGTCTATATATTTTCTCATTTATACTTAGCTTAACTCAAGAAATTAAAAATAAGTAGCCGGTATCAGCTGTAGTTGGACCTAAGACACTTAAGCAAAATGCATTTAAACCAAATGTTTTTAACCGAGATACGCTTAAGCCAACAATCTTATGAGATTTCATGATGAGATCACTTTTTCGGCAAACGTAAGAATACGTCTCTTAGCCAATAGTTAAAAAATTACTTTAGTCGTAATTGCACGTTTAAACGCCCAATTAAAAAAATTGTTTTCCAAAAAAATGGAACTTTCCTTAATCTCAAAACTTCAAAAAGAAGTATTTCTTGCCGAATTTTCGCAGTTTTCGAGCCTTTTTCCATTTTAAGAAAAGTCGCTTACATACATATATACATTTTTGATATATAAACTAATCTAATCAAAAAAGTCACTTGGAATTTTAAATGAAATTGCTTTCTTCCAACAATAAAAACTAAGTTTGTTTTGAAAAAAATGAAAAACAAAAAAAGTCCCAAAAAAGTTCAGCAAATAATATGGAGAAATAAGTAAAAAAATTTAAAAAAACTAAAAAAAAATGTTTGTAAATCAGCAAAAGTTGCAAAGATTTTCGTATTTTTCGAGCTTTTTTTCAAGTAAAATGAAGAATGCCTACTATCTATTAATATTTTTGATATTTTTTTTAAGAAAAATAATAAATAGATNAAATCAACTTCAAAGCACCGCTCACGCCAGCCACCTAATGCTATTTGCACATCTTCAAACAAAAAATGGGTTATTTTTCTCACATTTTTGAAAGTACACTCACGCACTTGGTGAATTACCAAGAAATGAGATAAAAAAAAAAAATAATTAAAATGAAAATAGGTAAACAATTTGCTTACGAACAAACAGTTGGCGACGCTAAGCGTTGCAAGCGCATGAGTTGTCAAACAGCCTTCGTCTTGCATATAAAGTATCACATTAGTGAATTTTACAAACAGATTTATGCGGTTAAATCAGCCAACGCATCGGATTATAGTGTCATATTACTATGTACACTTCATAAAATAATTTTAGTGTCATACTGATCTTCCTGAAAGCGATTGAGAGACTGGCGTAAAAATAATGAACAGAAAATTCCCCACCATTTTGGTTTATCGAAGTTTTCGGAGCAAAGTGTGCTAGGGGGAATGCATTTGTGCACAGTCATATCTATTACTTTATTGGTGCTGCGGTTCTTAATACGTACAAACATAGTATCTATGTATGTACATTAGGGTGGCTCAAATTGTTCGGGCGAAAGTTTTACCAGAAATCGCGTGGTAGTTTCGGTTTCTATAGATAATTCTATGAGAAAATGTAGAAGAAACTATAAGTCGGAAAAATAAAAAATAAAATTCTTTTTCTCAAAATTTTATTTTTTCGTTCTATGCTAGTTTTACAAAGTATTCACCTTTGGATACAAAATGCTTTTATTTTAGTTTATAACAATTTTAATTTATTAACCATATTTTCCATGCGAAAATACATTTCGAGCCAAAATTATAAGCGCACCACATATTGACAAGTTTTACCATGTATTTTTTTATTAAATTTTAGTTATTTTTTTTTTGTAATGATATAATTGAATTAAAAACTAACTTTGTGCGATATTTAAAAAAACAATCAGCAAACTGTGGTAAAAAATTCAAGCTTTTTAGTTGAATTTCTTAGACAGTCTTTGAGTGTGCAGTTTTGTAGTGCATTCAATGTTAATAAAAGAAAGTGCAAATAGCCAGAACTTACCGTTGATTTTTGCCAATTTTATTTTTTTCTGACGCCGTTGAGCAATTTCTTTCCATAGAAAGACGATTTTTTTTTTAAGATAAGGTGAAAAAATTAATTTTGTGCATAGATAACTTTTTCACTTAAAAATGCGCAGGCTCGAAACTCATTTGTGACCTATGGTTTCCTCATACACTTTATGTTAGAGTTATCTGTAGAACCCGAAAATACCACACGATTTAGTAAAGAAAAAATAAACGACCCACCCTAATGTACATGTATACATAGTTCAAGCCTAACATCATCCCAGCGTGAGTGAGCGCTCATTGCAATTACATTGAGCCTTGACACTTGAAGACATACAACTAACAAGTCCAGCCACATTCTTTCGAGCGTACATTACTAAGCGATTAACACATGCTCACACATTTATGGTCACAATAAAATAATAAATGGCATATGAAATGTGTTGACAATAAAATGAAGAGCAAATAGATTTAAATTTTGTTGAGTTTCGAGCTTAGAAATAAACTTGACTTACAATTAGCTGTGATTTTGAAATACAAAGTAAAGCAATACAATTTATGTAGTCATAAGTACACTTTGAATTGTGTGTAATATTTGCAGTTATTTATTTTTGTATTTCTAAAAGTTTTATTTGCGTTTAAAGTTCATTAAGTTAAAGTAGCATGTAAGCACAATCTGGCAAGTCATTAAGTGAAAGTTTGTGTGTGAGTGAAAGTAAGCAAATATTTGCGTGCACTTGATTAGCTCGATGTGCCCCTAAACAATTATTATGAAATTACAAACACTAATCAAAGCTTTTACCCGAGACATGCATTGGCACCCTTGCGCTTTAAAAGCATTAGTAAAAATTAGTTTAAGGTGGCAATCCAACACATAACATTTTTATGTAAATTAGGCACATTCAACAGATAATACCACCAGTGCGAAAAAATTAAGCTGCGTGTAGTATTTTGCTGTTGATTTTGTACGCTAAAATATCAAAAGAGTTAAAGAAAATGGACAATTCAAGGACCACTTCGAATGCCAAAAAAATATAAAAAAAAAAAAAATAAAAATTGCAACCCTGCTGCTGCTACTTATTCAATGTGCATGGAACAAAAGTATTCTTAAGCAATTTTCGTTATTCATCGCTTTTTCTAAAGTTAAGGTACCTTATTTATTTATTAAATTGCGATTTTTTGAATGGCAACCCTATAAGAAATTGTAACTTAGTGAAAGCTTCCTTAAAAACCTTTCGATTGATAATATTATTGTGGTATTTTACATAACTGTTTCCAATAAAAATGGCCTAAAGCTCATTCAAAATTGTCTAAAGGTTTTTTAGTTCCTTTTATAAATAAGTGGCAACTCGTTTTAAAAATATTTTCAAGGCATAATAATATAATAATATTTTGGCGCTTACACGTTTGCTAAGTATTTGGCCGAGCATCTCCGCTTTACTTTACCTTACTTTATAAATTGGTGGCAACTCTTTTTTAAAAATATTTTTATTACTGCAGTGCTTTTAATACCTTGCATTTCGTACACATATCATATTTTAATTAGCTTACAAGCCTAATTATTTAAGTAGGCGGCAACCCTAATAGCAAAAAAAAAATAACATTTATTTGATCGAACTTTAAGCCGTATGTTGCCAATATCGCAAGTATTTTTTTTTTTTTGTATATATAGTTTTCATTTATTTTATTTTTTAATAGGTGGCAACTATTTTTAAACTATCGCTGAATTAAAGCGCTTTTAAATACCTTTCATTTGGTACCCACGTTGCCATGTTTAGTTTACAAATTAATTGGCTTTCAAATTTAATTCGCTATAATTATTTATGAGTTGGCAACACTAAGCAAAAAAAAATTGCAAAAAAATTGCAAAAACTTCCTAAAACTTCTTATTGCATGCAAAAACTGCTAAAAATTTATTTTTGCTTGTTTGCCAATATTGGATATCTATATTTTTTCCAAAAATGTTTATGCTTTGGCCAAGAAATTTTTTTTTCGTACTGTCTCTATGTGTTTAAACATATAGATATCTTCCTGTATCCTGGCTCAAAAGTTCTTTTGCCTCAGATTTCTTGGCCAATTTTTGCAGTAGCATTCGCCCACTTGCTGCAACCTTGACCAAGAGCAGCATATATTTTAATCACTTTAAAAATAAACCCCCGCATACCAAGGTTTTAACATCTATATTGCAAAATACATACATACAATTGCTTACACGCCAATGCAGGCAATTACGCTCCCTTGACTGACCCGCCTCAATTGCGTGCGCTATCCAGAACAATCTTGGCAGGGATGTGAAACTTGTTTTTCACAAAAACAAAAATATACGCACACACACACACATTTGTACATACGGAGGTGCAAAAAAAGTCACAAAACCAAATTTTAGCGCTTTGTTGAAACCCCCTTTTTACTGCTAGTATCTTCTTTTTTATTGCATGTATATATATGTATGTATATGCATTCGTGTATTCGTGTAAAAGTAAAAGTTATCGCTTGTTAAATGAAGCGAGCCGCAGGCTGTTGAATCATCTTACAGGAACAGCCCCGCTCGGCCGCGTTGATCTGTCGATGTTGATGAACATTGGAATGTTGCTGACAGACATGATGCTAACACATGTTGCCGCTGATGATTAAATCTGGAGCGCATACTTATGTAGTTGACCTACCAATTATGTATGTATGTATGTGCAAGCATTTATTGGCATTTTTCGCTATTTTTGCCTTTTAAATTTTTTTGCTTTAATAAAATCGCACATTAAATAGCTAGCTGACAATCGCCGCCGGTCAAATGCTACAGTTATTCAGACTCTTTTCTTATTGTTATTTTTTCGCATGATGTCCTTTCTAGTCTATTTTTAAACACAGCCAGGTATTCTCATGTAAACATGTCTAAAAAAATATGTATATGTTGCTGTCCACTACTCATTTACCATATTTGGCTTTGTTTGTCTTCTGCGCAGCTTATTATTTTACTAAACGAGTTTATTTTGTGGGGAATAACGTAATTGCGGTAGACATTTTTTTTTTCGGTTCCAGCTGAACGGTTTTATATGCGCACTGTAAGAGGATAACCAATTTACATAGTTTGCTATGACGTCGGATAACGGCTGCTGTGATGGAAAAGTACAAAGAAGCAATTTTGTAGGACCATAAATGCAGAACTTAATTTGCTGCAAGCATTAAGTTTATGGCAGATAAATAAAAAAAAAATAAAATTAAAAGAAAATGTAAAAGTAAAAAATGGCCTTTTTATTCTAGGTATATACTTGTCTTAGGGTAACTCTCTACAATCCTTCACTATTTATTCTGTTAGCCAAGCAGCGATTAAATGTTTACAGTGTAGTAACACTTCCTCAAAAGTGGCTGCCGTATGCAGAAGTACCTCAAACGAGCTTGCCGTGAAAGTCACCATTTACGTGGCCTCTGCCACTGTCCCGCTCTGGCAAGGGCAAGGCTTGTTATTTTTAATGAATATGATTTTCCGGGTTTTACTGACCCCGACTCTATGGACGTTTGGACCTTCAACAATACGTTACAATAGGTTACACGATGATTCTATCATATGTGAAACTAATGCAGAGTGGCAATCACCGTAACCTACCCTAACCTTAAAATTTGTTCTAAATAACTTATTTCTTTAAACATGTCTTTATATTAAACGCCTATTAATTACCTTATAAATAATTTCATTTCCTTCTGCATTTTTTTCAGGCGCCTTTTTATTACTCGCCCTTGGCGTATTAGCAATCACCACTGCTGTGCTGGTGAAAATCTTCCAACCATACGATTTGATCTTTAAATGGGTAAGCGTTTTAAAGATCTAATACTTTTTTCAGGAATTGGATAAGCTTATTTTAGTTAAAAACGATTTTTAAAATATATATGGAAATACAGTGACTCAAACAAATGTTCACAAGCTGATACTTTCTATATATTCAAAATGTTTTTCATGTTAAAATTTTTTTGACTTAATTTTACAACAAAAATCTTATAATTAAAGTTTCAAACTTTGTATAAAATTTAGAAAATTTCAAATACTTTTCGAAACTTCAAACTTTTCAAACTGAAGTTTGAGAATTTTTTTTTTAGTATGCAGTTTTAAAGCCTATAAAAGTTTAGCAATAAAGTGCAAATTTCACGCAGCTAGGAAATCGCGTTAAGTTTTAATATTTTTTTTTTTTACCTGAATTGTTTTTTGCACTTTTTTCAATATAGACATAAATTTCGTATGGAATAACTGCAATGAAATCAACGTAAGCTTTGATAAATTGCATTTTTTGTATTAAAAAAAAAAGCTGCAAAAAAACCTTCAGCAAAAAAAGAACTAAAAATTAACCCGAATTTCAGACGCTTCAAACTTGCACTTTATTATATTAAAATTGCATGAGCTATAAAATTACATAACAAAAAAATGTTCTAAAATTACAAGTTAAAAATTTTAAATTTTGTTGAAAAAATGTTTGAAAGTTTTAAATTACAAGGACAAATTTTTTAATTTTATTCAAATTTTTAAGAACTTTTCCAAATTTTTTTTATAAAATTTGTGGTTATAAAATAAAATTTTTATTTTTATAAAAATGTTAATCAAAGAAAAGTCTCCTTGCGAGCGCTTGTTTGAGGCACTTTATAATTGTAATCATTATTTTTTCGCTGCAGAAACTAGTTATGGAAGATAAAGGCGAAATTTTCGATCTATGGGCAAAACCTCCAGTAGATCTATACATAAAGATCTATCTATTCAACATAACAAATGCTGAGGCTTTCCTAGCGGGACGTGAAAAAATGAATGTCGAACAAGTTGGACCATATGTGTACAAGTAAGTCAAATAAGAATAGAATTTTTGTAAAAAAAAACAATTTAAAAAAAAAATCATAGAGGGGCTAAAGTAGGCTTAAAGAACAGTTAAATCAGCCAATTTTAAATGCTAACGATTTTATTTTGAGCGACAGCTAAGGCAATAGTTCTTAAAGCTCACTTTTAAGTTGACTATACTGTAGAGCAAACCTAAACCAAAAATTTAAAGTTAGCTTTAAAAGTGAACTCCTAACTCATCGACTGTTCAAGCTTTTACTAGGTTCTAAAGCTAACTTTACTGTCGACTATGATTCACTGAAAGTCGACTAACTTTACTTTATTTTACTCCTTATATTGTGCCATTTTATAAAAGAAAAACGAAATTTCAAATAGATTTCTACACTAAACTAATACTCTCCTATACTTTACTTTCCTTCTCCACTTTCACAGAGAAATTATGACCCACGAAAATATCACTTTCAATGCCAACAACACAATGTCGACTAGGCCCAGTCATCCTCTAGTTTGGCAAGAACATTTGTCCGAAGGCCATAAAGAAGATGATGAAGTGGTAATGCTGAATATCGCAATGTTGGTAAGTGTACAAGGCTGAAGAAGTAAATTATTATTATTTTTTTTGCTGTCTCATTAAAAACGTCAATCAATGAAATGAAATTAAATTAATATATTCAAAATATTTATAAAGAAATTTGGCATCGAGACAAACAAATTAAAACTGGTTTGCAGCATTCGAATAAGTACGCTTACTGATTAAATTAAGTATAAATGACATTTAGTATGCAAAGCTTTTTACGCCAGAAAGTTAAAATGTAAACAAAATACCTGAATTTTTGGTTTGGGGGTATTCACCTAATAGGCACATTCGGTTAACGGAGGTACTTTCACTTTCAAAAGTTACCACACAGAAATTTTACATTGGACAAATAAATTAAAATATTTTTTTAGAACGGTTCTCCATACAAATCAACTTTAATTTGAGACGGTGAAATTCCAAAATAATTCAATTTGTATTTTGCACTATAAAAACATTACAAGGTAAATTCATTCTCTCAATTCGTCGGCCATGCTTTTTTTCTGACGTTTGTAAGCACTTTAAAATCATATAAATTTGAAAATAAAAAACAATTAAATTGTTCACAATTGTTGTCGTTTGAGATGGAGAATGAGAATGTGCGTGTGTAAGTTTGAGTTTTGAATTTTTAAATTATATTGCTGGCAAATGTCAGACTGCCTCTCAATGGTTTTACCTTATTATGTTTTTATCGTGGTGTTTTGTATTATTTCCAAATTTTGTTAACCCAAAATTTTTGCACTTTTTTGTCTCAAAAAAAAAAAACAAAACACACATCGTATTTTATACAATTTCTAACTTGTTTAAATTCAAAATTTTGCCACTTTTTGTCTTCCCATTCCATTACCAGAACATAGTGAATACCCGCATTGTTTAAAAATAGCCTCTAAATGACCAAATCGAAAATGTAAAAAAACATTTGGGTGATTTTAGTATTAATTCATTGTCCTTCGAGGTGAAACAAACACAAAAAAAAAAAAAAAAAAAAAAAAAAAAAAAATCTACTTTGGGTCAATAAACGTTACAAACTTGTATTTGCAATGCATAATCATACATTACATGTATACGTACACAGCTAAAGATGCACAAAGTGCAAATTCATTGTGGGTTCAAAAAATGTAAACAATCAGTTCAACAAAATTTTCCCCGGTTGAAAAAACTTTCCTCTACAAACATTGCCGCTATTAACAAACAAGAAAAAATTTGCTAAAAAAAAAATCAAGAATATTACACAAATAAAAACAACACATGGAAATCCCATACTTACTTGTATATGTACTCGTACATATGTACATATGTACATATGTGTCACTGGCCTAATTGTCAACTAAGCCAGTTGGAATTTAACACTAAAAAAAGTGATGTGAACTTGACTATGATATGCTGACACTTACATGCTTACATACATAGTTATTACCTCTGCGCATTGCATTCGTACATACCTCCATACACTTGCTTGTAAACATGATTTAGCGAAATTACATGCAACTTGCCCCAACGCGCGCACAAAAAAAAAAAGTAAGGAGACAAAAATGCTATAATAATATTTATTTAAGCTGATGTGTGTATGATTAATGCCTTATTTGTCTATGACCGCAACTAGGCTGTCAGTCACGAACAACGCTGGTTGCTACTGTTTTAGTTGTAAATATGTATTTTTACACTTAGACACATTTGTCAACTTAACTATCTAACTGTTTTCTATGATTCGTTTGCGCACAGTTTTGCGTCACATAAGCTAAAATACTTTCTTTCTTAAGAAAGTAAATAATAAGGTTATGGTTTTACATAAAATAAAAAAATTAAGTTATAGTAAAAACAATAGGTGCTAAATAAAAATATTTTGTTATTGTTATTGTGGCGTATAGTCAGCCAAAAACGCTTAGGCGGCTACAGCCCCAATTAGGAAGAAGAAGAATATTTTAATTTTATTTTTTCTTGGTAAAAAATATTTGTTTCCTAATATTTTTTTCAAGTTGTGGTAAACATATTCTTACAAAATTTAATAGCTATTTAACTAAATATTAATAGGGCATAATTTGTTTTATAAAATTATTTAAAAAATAGATTTACCTTTTCATAGCCTTTTTTGATGTAATTCTTTTTTTTTGTGTTTTGGTAAAAATATTTTGAAAAAAGTAGGTTATAATTTTTCATTAAATAAATAAAAAATATAAGCAAAAAATTATTAAATCAAAATCTAGCTATTTTTATAGGGGAAAAAATTGTGCCGTTAATTAAAAACAAAACTAAAAATTCAAAAAAAAAACAAAATGTCCGCAAATTAAAAAATTACTAAAAATATTTTTAACAGCATAGCATATTTTTATTATAAAAAAATTTGCCGCAAATTAGAAAAAATTTCAAAAAATACCAAAAATATTTTTCTCATCTTTTTATTTTTATGTAAACTACATACATACTACATCGAATCACTATCTAGCTGATATTTAATAAAAATAAAAATAAATGTTTACAGAAAAAAATCCGAAAATCAAACAATGCTTAACATCATATTTTTATGATCTCTTACCTGCAAAAAAAGGAAAAATTCCAAATTTTTTTGCCTTAAATTATTTTTGCTTAACCTTTTCTAAAGCACAACTTCTATTTTTACTATAAACTTGAACAATATTTTTGGGAAATTTTGTTTTTATGTATGGAAACAATCGAAAAAACCAAACTCATTCTCAGTTAGCAGCCACTAATAATTGATTTCGCCACAATTTACTACATACCACTAAAATTGCACAATCCCAACTATTGTATTATTTCATAATTAACTTTATTCAATGGAAAATTTTTAATAGCCCAACTATTGACGTTCGATTTTTTTCGAAAACGTAGCAATTTGATTAATTACGTCATACAACACGCTCACACACCCCTTCTACCACAAAGATATTAGCAAACAAATTTTTAAGACTTAAATAACTGTTTAGATTTGAATTTGAAGCTCAATTAGAATTTTGTTGGCACGGTAAGCGTACCAGTTTTTTTCTAAATATCTACGTACTACGACTACAATAGGGTGGTGGCTTACAAAAGACTTAAGTAGCGAACTCGAACCCGTTTGCTGATAGACAAGTAGGTTTTTATTTCATGCGCCAACATTTCAGGATATGTAAGCATATTTTTTGTCCTAAGCTTTTTGAGCAGCAAATAAGCTGGCGCTTTATAATTGTTATTATTTTTTATTTTTTTTTTTAATATAAGTAAATGACGACTTCAAGTAGATAAAAAAAAAACGCAAAAATTCATAAGTATTAAATACATATAAGCACATCTTTTGCATACGGTACGCAGCTGTTTGATTAAAATTTATCTCCTGTTAATTTAAAGCTATTTAAAGCTTTAATTAAAATAAAGCAATTGCGAATTTATAATATGAATTAAAATATGTATATAATAAAATCAACATATTTGTTTTGCAATGCAAAATGGAAAGTTACCATTATTGAGGTATTTGTTGTTTACTTTGTTATTTGTTATTTTTTTTTTTGCAACGTTGTAGTTTGCATTTTTTACTCATTTAACTCGCTTCCGTCTTAAACGTCTCGCTCGTCTTCATTTCATCAGTGACAGACAACACAGTAAATCTGGCTAACACATCTCCAGCGCGTTCGAAGGCGAATCAAAACAAGTTCATAAAATTCTTATCGACAGCAATGGAATTGTGGAATTCGTCGTAAACGAAACTTTGATGACTTCAGATAAATTTCGGCTATGATAAGCCAAGTGGCGAATAGGTACTGTGCCTGAAAAAAATATTGTATTTGAGACAAAAAATGTTTTCCTACATACATCTATATGTATGTATACTTTTCAAAAGCGCTATCTCATCAANAAATGTTTTCCTACATACATCTATATGTATGTATACTTTTCAAAAGCGCTGTCTCATCAAAAAAATAAAAAAACTGTACGTCAAAATCAAGCTTAAGATTTTTTTTTTTGTCACGCTGTATTTGGTTAGTATGATGTCAAATAATTAAAGTAGTTAATAAGCACTATATAATGACTATAAACATCAATTTAATCACTGCCATAAATTAAAATTTTAGCACAACTGGTATGCTAATCATGGCACTAAAAATGCTAACAAAAGTAGTACTATAATGCGTGTAACAAAAGCCCTAAAACCATCACTATCAATGTCGTGTGTTCAATAAAAATAATTTAAAAATTTTCTTTAAATTATGTAAATTTTTAGTAATTACAGATACTGTTGATATCTACATATTTACATACATATGTATGTATGTGCCTTATTGTGTCATATTTTTATATGGATGAACCATAAAATTGGCTCGTTTAAATGCTGACAACACCGAATGACAAACCTGGCGGACCTTAATCGACATCAATTAATTATAAAAATATTTAAAAAAAAAATCCAATTCAATAACAATTAAAATTAAATGGTTCCAAGTTTCTAGAACGTTTTGTTTATTTGTTCCGCCCCAAAAAACGAACGAACCAACGTCAATCACGTCACGAATAAACGATTACTGAACTGCTTACCGCTTATGACAATATTCAATTTGTGAAATTCCAATCTATATAAAATACCGTATAGGCACGGCATGTCAGTAAGTAGCCCTTTCCTTGTCATGGCTGCTGGTAGGAGAGCGCGAAAATTACAACACAATCAGCCGTCAGTCAGCCAATTCATGCATTATGGATGTGTCCATTTTTTCAATTAATTAAGTTTCAATTAACTAACCTGTAATTTGGTTAACTTTTTCCACCGGTGACAAAGTTCACAAAAAATCGCAAGCTATCTAATTAAAATGAAGTAATAAATAATTTATTTTTATTGATAGTTATGCAATATTTATGGCTGCTTAAATGCATTGAGTAATAAATATTTAGATTAAAACAGCTTTTATTGATTGACAGCTGCAGTTAATGGAATCTTTTATGAGACTAGAAGTGGGGCACAATAAAGACTTTATACTATTTATAACGTAAATGACGATTTTAAGAAGTAGAAATATTATTGGAAACCAAGCTTAGAAAATATTTGAAAATTTAATCAATTTAGATCTCTTAATAAAGTTAAAAAAAAATAAACTTTTTTTTAGTTTTTTTTGAAAAAAAGGAAAAAATTTTTAAAAAAGAGAAAAAATTAAAGAAATATTTAGTAATTTTTATTTACTTTTTGATTTTTTTGACTTTCTCAGGAGTCGGAAAATATATGACGATACAAAAAAGACATTTAAAAAATATTTTATTTAAAAATTGTTTAATTTTTATAAAATATTTTTGTTTGGTTTTCATACCTTTAAATTTGTTTTAAAAAACACCGAACAATTAAACAAATATTAGGTAGAAATTTGTATACATTTTTATTTAATTCTCCGGAGACAAAAAAATATTTCGAGAAAACTAAAAAATTATTCAATACTACCTACTTGTTTTTTTTTACAGAAAACTCGAAAACTTCCAGAAGTATTAAATAGTAATTTTTACACAATTTTATAAATTACAAAAACAATACAAATTGCAAGAAATATCAAATCATATTTACTTAATTTCTTCCTTTAACTCTTTCCTAGTCAGAGCAAATCGTTCCAAATAAATAAAAATATTAAAAAAAAAGTACAAGAAATATTCAGCAATTCTTACTGGATTTTTTTACCATCTCTGGTGCCGAGAAATGTTTTGGAAAAATTTCAAAAAAAAATTCCGTATTTCTTGTTAATTCTCTTTGGAGTCAAGGAAAATGGTTCAAATATTGTATTAATAATTAAAAAAAAAAAAAAATTCACAAGAATTATTTTATAATTTTAAACTAATTTTTTTTGTTTTTTTTTTTGGACTGTTTACTTGTTAAATTTTTTCCAAACAATTTAAAAATTCAGAAAATTATAGAAACTAAAAAATACGTGTTATATTTTAATAAATTTTTTTGGTAACATTTTTTCTGGCTTCATTATTTTTTTTAGATCCTTAAAAACAACTTAGTTGATTTTTTAGTTTTGAATATATGATTTTTTAGTTTTTTTTTTTTAATTTTTACTTCTCTTACATAGGTACTAAAAAATATTTTTTTTTTGTTTTACTTAATTTTTTTTTTTTTAGACAATATATTTTTGACTACTTTTTTCGGGATAATGTTTTTTTGAATCGTCTATGTAGTTTTTTTTAGTTTTTTTTTGTCTCATTGCCTACATATACGTATGTACGTATATACATACATAACTTAAATATTAAGTATTGCATACAATTTTTCACAAATATCTACGTTTTTTTAATAAATTTTTCGCTTTTTTCTTTTATAGGCCATTTCCCATTTAACCGCCGATAAACCGTATTTCCTGCGCATGGGCTTGCGCACACTCTTTGCCACATCGAAATCACAACCCATTGTGCGTATGACTGCCAAGGAATTTATGTTTGGTTATTCCTCATCGCTAACAACTCTGGGCAATACGTTCTTTTCGAATTGGATATCTTTTGAGAAAGTGGGACTTATCGATCGGGTAAGTGAAAAATTAAGGGAACTTAAAAAAAAATGTGTAAATAAGTACTTAAAGAAATATAAAAAATTTAAAAAGAAAACTAAAAATAATTCTAAAATTTCATGTGAAAAAAATTTTAAGGAGTTTAGTCAAAAATTGAATAAGAAATATGTGCATATTATTATNATTTAAAAAGAAAACTAAAAATAATTCTAAAATTTCATGTGAAAAAAATTGTAAGGAGTTTAGTCAAAAATTGAATAAGAAATATGTGCATATTATTATAAAAAAAAACTGTGCAAATAAATTTTTTTTTAATGAAAATTTAAAAAAGTATTGAATAATTAAAAATAAGTATAGGAATTAAAAAAAAAAACATATTTGAAAACCATTTCAAAATTAAATGAATCTTAAATATTGAAACTAAAAAAATTAATTGAAAAAAAATACAAAAGGTTGAAAAAAAGAATTTTAGGATCGTACGTGTGTAGTAAAAAAATATAATTTAAAAAGTGCGCGAAGAAAAATATTTATAAATTTTAAAATCTTGGAGATAATTTCATTAAAAAAGTATCAAAATTTAAAGAATCCGAAGTATAGAAATAGAAAAAGAAATTGAAAAAAATTACAATAACTTTTATATTGATTTGTTTGAATCTTTGAAAAATTTAAATATTGAAATAAATTAAATTGCGAAAAATTTTAATAAAAAAAGGCAGTTTTAGATCATATAAAACTATATTTTTTTATATATTTTGCTTGTGTATGTGCATATATATGTATGTGTATAATGAAAAATCCCTTCTTCACTAATATAACCTACTTCTGCACTTCTCCACCTAGATGTACGACTTCAGCACCGACTATGAAACATTCTACACTGGCGCCACAAATCCTGGCATTTCTGGCCTCTATGCCACCTATCGCGGCAGCACCAACTTGCCACAATGGGATGGTGAACACTGCAGCAACATTGAATTGGCTTCGGATGGCACAAAATTCAAGAGTTTCATACAACCCAATGAGACTATTAAATTCTTCAGGAAGAGCATGTGCCGACCCATCAATTTGGTAAGTTTTAGGCAAGAAAAATTTGAGGTTTTCATTTATAATAATAAATTTTCGCTTTCTTCACACAATAGTATCGCACTGGTGAACCGCAAACTTATGGCAGTCTAACTGGTTATAAATATGTTTTCGAGGAGAATGCATTCGATAATGGCATCAATAATGAAGCAAATAAATGTTTCTGCAGAAAGGGTAAGTTTGTGTGAATAGTTAGATAGGTTTATGTATATATATATATATGTACGTTTGCACGTGCGCCTCCACATGCGCATGCATACATATAATTATAAGTAGTAAGGATTAAATGCATATATCTAACTGTCATCAATCATGTACCGATTAGTAGTACATATTGAATGCAGTGTACATACGAAAGACTTAAGCAACGAACTTGCTAATGTATGCCAGCACAGCGCTCAATCAAATGCGGCTCAATTTACGCCAGCTTTTGCAAAGCAACACAAGTTCTAGTCTTAAAACAAAAAAAAAACTGTAATTTACTAGCGCTGTTAACATGTATTTGTATATTCGCTTGCTAATGTGATTTGATGTTAATTTAAATTGCGAAAAAAGTGAGAAACCCTTAACCGCATTAGTATCTACACATGTAGTAATTGAAAGCAAGGCAATCAAAGGTATTATTTTATTATGGTAATTACCAATCGTCTTGCCACTTAAAAATACAGGCCACAATCAATGCGAGCCAGACGAAATGACTATTGATCATTTTTCACTTTTACACTTTTACACATTTCCTTGATTGTTTTATTGTTCTTGCTTGCTTATTAATTGCAATCAAATTGATGACATGATAGCATTCGCGATTCTAAGAAATAACACAACAACAATGCGCATGAATCGGCAGTAAAGCTGCCACAGGTTCGTGCATACCAGCGCAACAGCTTAGATATATGTACGTATGTAATTAAAGAAAGGCGAAAATCTTATTGCATGCGGAAAAGTAAAGAATACTATTGCTGCCATACATGGGTGGCGCGCATGCTGCAGCATATCGCCGGTATACACACACATGCATACATACATACATATATCTATGTATGCATGTATGTATGTACATGAAGTCGACTTGCTAATAACAGCATACCAGTTTGATAGCTACACCTGCCATTTTTCATCGCAAACAAATTAACACTTTATTGTATTCGGCGAAAAATGCAATAATAAAAGAAATACGAAAACAGCGTCATAGTTAGTAATTAACAAAACACAATAAAAGTAGAGCAAATAAACGCACGCTAACAGCTACGCATCAATGAGCTCAGCTAGTGTGGAGCTAAGTGTCGAACTCCATCCCAAAAAAAGAAATAAAAATAAATAAATAAAAAACAAAGTTTAAGCAAATGGAAAAATACCGGTGGAAAAAGTAGCGAAGTTCACGCGGAAAACAAATTACGATTTGATTAATAAGGAGACAGTATGACGTCGCGCTGGCGAGCTGAGAAAAATATGAGCAAGCAGACATTTGAATATGCAATACATACATACGTATGTATACATACATACATATTTATATAGTAAACATGTTAGTTGGATGAGCAGTTAACATGTCCCTCCCCTCACCACATTTTGCCTGTTTAACAACGCATCTAGAGCGCGCGCGCGCGCGGCACACTTACAGTGTAGAAGCGGGCGTTCGAGTGTCGTGGGGTGCGCAGGAGATGTAAATAGTCGGGACTATAACAAAAGTTAGCACGTGAAATTTTCCGTGCGCTCAGGCATGACATGCCGCTTTGTTTATGCTTATGAGCAATTTAAACACCTTTTTTTTTACATGTACCTTTGCGTGTTACTACAAACTGAGCACAGGTTCAATATGTACATATGTATTTACATAAAAAGTATGAAAGCGACACTTTGAATTTGCCACACGCGATGCGCGCACAACTAACGGTGCTATCATCGGTGTAGCCAGAATGAAATTTAGGTGGGGCAGAGCTCGAAACTATTAAGGTAGTATTTCAGGGTACTTTTTTTTATATATATGTATATAGGGAACTTGAACTCGCGCCACCACCGGCCTAGGGATGGGTAAATTCTATATTCGAAGCCTCGGTATTCGCGTTTTAATCGAATTTTATCTCAAAAATGGCGAATTTTTTAAATCGAACTTTGTGTTGCTAAAATTCGGATAAAATCGAATTTTTCCAGGAGAAATCGAATTTCATCTTTATTACCAAAAAATCAACTCTTTAACTTTCTTATTTCTGACTAAATTTGCCATCACTGTGTGTGGCACTCCATTTGTCTTAGGGATTCAAGTAAAAAAAACATGTTTTTCGATCTGATGCATAAAAACAAAAAATCTGTGCCAAGAAGACACGGTTATTCTAAACTCAATTTAAACAAAAAAAAAATTTATAAAAAAACTAGTTTCTTTGTTAATTTTTTATTTTAAATTTTTATAGGCTTTTACATTGGTAGCCCCAAGAAATTTTAATATATATGTCTTAACCTTTAATTTCGCTCAGACATTTATTTTAACTATTTTTTCGACTTTTTTGAAAACTACCTAGGCCGAGATATGAAAACTTTAGTAGGCCATAAAATAAAAATACGAGCTAACTTTTGCAAATCCAACGAGCGTTTTACTACTTACTTACTTCGAATCGAATGGTTTTGCAATATTCGATATTCGGAAAAAATCTTGTTCTTTTTTTATTTAGGTTAGGTTTTAGGCAGGGGTGAGCTGCGCGCAAACAGTGGAAGATTAATGGTAGAGGATTTGTTGCGGTCTCCTGACAAATAACATGTAATTTATTCTTTTTTTTTAGGTTAGATTAGGAAATTATAAAAAATTATAAATCTTAGTAGGATCTCATAAGAAGTGTTTATGTATTTTATTTTTGCAGAATTCGTTTTATGTGGTGGGATATTGGGGAAACTGTCAAATTTTTATGCCGAAACAAGGCATATGAAACAGATAGTAGCATAATGCCTAATTTCCACTAGAAATGAAATGACAAAAAAATGGAGGCATTTAAAAAATGGCATGTGGAAATAAATTTAATGACTATTTTTTAAAGTAATGACAAAAATAATTTTTAATGCGACGCTTCTCATTAAAATTACTGGCAGTTAATGCCTAGTGGAAATCCAGCATTAGAGTAAAAACATCATTTAAATTTATTTTGTTTTTGCTTCTGGTCTCTAAAGTGTAAAAAAAAATAAACTACATTTTCATTGTGCCATGTAAAATAAAAAATATATATATATATAAAAAATGGATTTAAAAAAATTAACTTTTGCACGCATCTTTCATTGTAATCAGCGTTTGTGCTCCGGAACTAGGCGAACATTCCAAAACCTGGTTTTCAATCACTTGTTTTATATCAAAAAAAAAGTTTCACAAGCAAATATATTTTGACAACTTGCTTGCAGGCTTGCTCTAAAAAGAAATTAAAAATATTTGACATTTTACAAACCAAAACAGCTGCTCTTTAGATAACTGCTAATACCTGTCTATTGCATTTTAGTGTTGAAAATTAACGTATGGTTCTGTGCTGATAAATATGTACATTAGACCGTAACAGAAAAAAAGTTAAAAACTAAAAAAAAAACTTAGGTAGGGCAAAAAAAAAAATCGCATTGCCTTGCAAAAATACTTGAGACTTAGGGGTGTAAATATTTGGAATATAAATAAATTTTTTGTATAAATTTTAGTACTAAAATCCATCAGATNGCAGTTAATGCCTAGTGGAAATCCAGCATTAGAGTAAAAACATCATTTAATTTTATTTTGTTTTTGCTTCTGGTCTCTAAAGTGTAAAAAAAAATAAACTACATTTTCATTGTGCCATGTAAAATAAAAAATATATATATATATATAAAAAATGGATTTAAAAAAATAAAATTTTGCACGCATCTATCATTGTAATCAGCGTTTGTGCTCCGGAACTAGGCGAACATTCCAAAACCTGGTTTTCAATCACTTGTTTTATATCAAAAAAAAAAGTTTCACAAGCAAATATATTTTGACAACTTAGGCTTGTTCTAAAAAGAAATTAAAAATATTTCACATTTTACAAACCAAAACAGCTGCTCTTTAGATAACTGCTAATACCTGTCTATTGCATTTTAGTGTTGAAAATTAACGTATTGTTCTGTGCTGATAAATATGTACATTAGACTGTAACAGAAAAAAAGTTAAAATCTAAAAAAAAAAAACTTAGGTAGGCCAAAAAAAAAATCGCATTGCCTTGCGACTTAGTGGTGTAAATATTTGGAATATAAATAAATTTTTTGTATAAACTTTAGTACTAAAATCCATCAGACGGTCCCAGACAAAGTAAATCGCATTCTTAGTTTTACACCCGAAGGTAGTTTTGGTTCAAATAACCAAACTTTTTTTAGTTAGAAGACGCAGGGTTCAATTGGAATCGCTCTAGTAGGGCGGTCTTTTGTTTGCTTTAATCGTGTAATCTCTTAAGACTAAGGGCAAAAAATAGTATAAGTAAATAAAAAAAAATATATGTATGCATGTATTCCGCTTTTCAAGGTACAAGCTTGCATATTGTAAGTCTAAGCCAATTAAATGCACATGTAAGCTTATACCATGTCGATAGGCGTTTACCTGTTGCTTTATATTCGCATATTTATTGTATTTTATTTCATTTATTTTTATATATGTATTAAGTTACCAACATGACTCACATTTGCATATTTTTCTCATTACTGTGTTTTTTTTTTTTTTTTTTTCTTTTTGCTTCTCAACAACAGGTAAATGTCAACCTCAAGGTCTAATCGACGTCACCGATTGCTATTATGGCTTCCCCATTTCACTAAGTTATCCACATTTCATGCACGGTGATCCTGGTCTACTTAATAATATTACCGGCTTGGAACCAAATGAAGAGAAATTGAGCTCAGCGTTCGTTGTACAACCGGTAAGTGAAACGAAAGAGAATAAATGAATGTGACAAATGAGTTGGAGGTGGAGACAAGCGTATATTGGTATTGGTTATTAATTTTCTGAGCGAAGGAAATTTGATGTTTAGTAATAAAAACTCGTAAGTTTTTAATGCTACAAAATAATGAAATTCTTTTAAATTTGTTAGCGAAAAAAGCTTTTAAATGCAAGAGTTCGCCTAACAGATGTAAGTTTTTGTTCACACGACCTCATTAAAGATGAGCTCCATATAAAACTTAATGCAGCCAATCAAATGTTTATTTTCACTTTTTACTTTTTTAATTTCAACAAATTTTAGCATTGGCATCAAAGCATTGTCGGCGCACAACAACAACCATTAAATACTTACTATTTCACGTCGCAAATTCTAGCACATAGATAATTAATTCACATCATTGTAAACACGTAAAAAAAAAAGTGGCACAAAAAATGTCGCGTGCACATTAAAGTAAAATAGTTGGCGTAGAATATAAAGAGTTGGCAAAAACTTTCAAGTAATTGTTCCAATTATTCCATTTGTTATTATATTAAAGTGCGGAGAGATTATATAATATCGTACCGCACGACGTCATGCACACATTAATTGCACTCGATTATGCCGCAATTAATTAAATATTTATCAATTGAATTAAAATGGCAGTTAATGGCGTTGGAGGTTTTTGCACTCACGCATAGCTAGTGTGGACTTGGGTATTAGAAAGAAAAAAATTCCATAAATAAAGTTGTGGTTAAAAAAAAAAAAAGTTGGCACTGCAGCAATCTAAGCACATACATGGGCATATGTGTGTGTGTGTGTGTGTGTATTCATATTTGAGTACAGCAAAAGACCGGCGCTAATGTTTTGTTTACGTACTTTATGGGCATTTAAGTAATTTTAATTATTTTCATTGTTCGAGAAATTAATTGCTTGCCGGTAGTGTTGGATACAATGCACAAAATATTAGATTTTTTACACTCATAATAATATAGATGTAGGTTAGGTTAGGTTAGGTGCAGCAGTCCCAGAAGTAAGGAACTGGCTTGGACAAATAAAGAGATTGTCCTTTGTGATACCACAATTTGAATGGCAAAAATGCTTTCGTAATGTGTTTTAGAATTTGCATATCTAAATCTTAATCCTTTTTGGCAGCTAAAACTGGCAAATAGTTGAGTGATTTTTTTTTTAATGTGCGGTTAGAAACGAAGTTGCAAATCTTAATAAAAATGGTAAGCAAGTAAGCATTGCTGAAATATTATTTATTTATTTTTCGAATTTATCTCCGAAAGTTGAAATTTTGAATTTTCATGCTCGGCAGATGAATGGCTTAGTAAATTTTTCCGAAGTGAGGTTAAGAGGTTTGGAAACAAAAATTAAAAAAAAAAGTTAAAATGAGTTTAAAAACGCTTCCTTTGAATTGGAAAAATTTTGTAAATAAAATATTTCAAAAACCAAATAAATTTTGTTTAAAAAAGTTTTGTTAATTCTATTAGCATGCAAAGAATCCTTTTTTATTTAATTTATAAAGAATCATAATACAGTGCAACCTCGTTATAGCGAACCTGAAGTAGCCTAGTTATTACGAAATTTTCCATTGATAAAACGAAGAAATTTTTAACACCGAAACCTTTGTAGTAAATAGACGGTTAGAGTCCCGTTAGAAAAAGTCTCTATGCAACGAAGTCTCGACTCAAAATCCTCTGCATAGCCAAGCTTAAATATGTTGATGGTTAAAGTCCCGCTATAAAAAAAAACGGAATTATACTTATAACGAATTTTATTAAAAATTTTGGATTTTTCTTTGTATTGGGGTTTTGATATGCTATAAATTTAACAAAGCATTTGTCCAACTTCCTTATATCGAGGTTTCATAGTATATGCAGAAATTTAAAGTTCAGTTCACAAAATGAATTACGGTTTTTTTATTTTATTTTTAATGGTGCATATGAAAATTGTTTGACAATTTTTGGTTTCTAATGAAAGGGTAGGAATAATTTTCCTAGCATACAAAAATATTAAATTTATCTTATTTTACAAAAACTTTAACTAAAACTTGATTTTACAATTTTTAAAAATTTAGCTTTTTCAATATTGAAAAAAATGCTTCTTACATGCCTCAAAATATAAAAACAATTTATAAAATTTATTAAACGCTGTAAAAAAAAAATATTTTCTGTCTAGTTCTTTAGATAAAATCAATTTAAAGAATTCAAAGAAAAACAGTCTTGTCATTCTCTATTTACTGCCAACTTCCTCTCGCAAAAAAACTTTTGTTCAGCTATATACATTTATTTGCTTAACTATGCAACTCACTTTAGTAATACAACTTTATTAGCTACTAGCCATTGACAGTTTCACACACGAGCGCGCTAATTAAGTTAAAAGCTCTCAAACTTCCTGTTAAATCGCACGCGTCGGCGTTTTGGCTGTCGGAACTATAAATTTATTTACTCATTGATATAAATTTTTTTTTTCATTTTCATGTATTTACTTTAGAAAGTTGCTAGCTTAATCGCAGTTGCTAGCAACGACTATCGTATTGGGTCGTTGTTATCCTTGGCAGTTACTGCGTAATTAATTGTTTATTTACGTTAGCAAGTATTGTCATAAATGTTAAATATTTGTTTGTAGATAGTATCACTGCTCTATGTAGAAGCAGTGGGAGCAATTCCAGTGTTCGCATTAAATTGTTGCAAACTTGATTTGCAAATCACATAAATTTTATAAATTAAGTGACGCCTTCAAATCTAATCAAATAACATCTCAGCTTAATTGATTTACAATTTTCTAAGGAGATTCACTTTTTTCCCCCGTCGATCACTGCGTTGTGTGGCGCGTGTGTAGTGGGTCACATTGCAGTCGCGCTACTGTGCATTGAGAAAATTCATATACATGCATATAAGTATATATATGTATGTGCATGGGTAGAAGAAGCCTTGCGCAAAATTATCCTCGTTCTTAGTTGAGTGCTGCATACTTCCTTGAAATTTGCTCTTAAGTAGTCAGGGAATGGTTATCGCCAGCTTCTTTAAATATAATTCCACTTCTGATTTTTATGAACCGCAAAAACACAAATTTGTTAAATCTTAGCGAAAAGTCTTTTTTACTATTACACACGCCTAAAAGCACAAAAATTCGGTTACTAAAAACGTGCTGCGGATTTGCAAATAAATTTGCGTACACACAAAACAGCTGTTTCATAGGCAGGTACCGTATTTATCGAAAATCGATGACAATAGTGGGCTAATAGTGTGTTCAGACCAGAGTGCCAGCATGATCTATGCAATTCACATTGCTGAGTGCTAATGACGTTCAAGTAGCTTACAGGTTTTTGAGTTTATATGAGACTAACTAAACCGTTAAATGAAAATAATAACTTATTTGTGAGAGTAAATATATTAAAACAAAATAAAAATACTATTAAAAAAATAACAAAATTAGGATATAAAATATAAATAGAAAAACCCAAAATAAAAAAATTTAATTAAATATTATATTTAAAAATTTCTTAAAACAAAATAAATTTAAAAATTTCTTAAAATAAAATACATTTTCTAATGTAAACAGATTTTTTCTTAAATCTCCCGCATAAGCGCACTGATATAAATTTTTTTTTTTAATTAAAAATAAAATAAAAAGTTTTATAAAGTAAAATAAATTTTCCATTGTAAAACAAATTTTTCTTTTATCAAACGTGATAATCGCGCTCATTCTAGAAAATCGTATGCTCAGCTATTTTTTCAACTTTCGGAATATTAAACGTCTGAAAACCAGTTCGCACAAGCCACACTATTACAACACAAGAAAAGAAGTTTTAAATACACGCCACATGCTCATTAAAAGTTACATACCTTAATCTAGTTTATTACCTTGCTTACCGTAGGTAATTATAAGTACACATAAATGTTATTTAATAACAGAAAATGTATGAAGTAAAGTGTTTAATTGCTAATCGAAAGCCGGCTAATCAATCATATGATATTGATGCGATTTTATAGCTTAACATATGTAAGACATACATTTATATATATAAATAACTTTGCATTTTAATAGGTCGTTAGAAAAAAAAATGTTAGTCGCAGCACTCACACAAACACATCCACACAAATACGCTCTGCTACATTGGTATTTTTTTTTTATTTCAGCTATTTAATCATTGCATTTTTGTTAATTGTGTCAATGCCATAAAAAATTATGTCGCACCACCATTGAAATTGTGTCAGTATGTGCTGCTGAAAGGCGTTTACTAAGGCCGCAAAAAAGCTTAAAAAAAGAATGAAAACAACAAATGCGATGAACAAGGATGTGCTAACGCTACATTAAATGCACTTAAAAGTTTATATTAAGCGATTTTGTTTTTGTTTTTTTTTGTGCACTTAGTGAAACCAGTTGTTATTGTATTTAAATTTTACAAAATACCTTGTCGGGCAACGGTATTGAAAACGTTTAAAAATTATTGTATAAAAAGTATGCCTAATTGGTATTTTTTTTTTTCAAATATCATAGGTTAAGTGAGATCACCGCTTACTAAATAAATAAACGTTTTGCCGCCTCCTTACTCATTGAAAACTAGTTTTCAATACACTTTCTATAAAAGCCTTTTTCGCATATTTTTGACATTTTAATTATAATTAATATTCTTTCTTCTCATTCAACCCCCCCATCCGCCCGACAGCAATCCGGTTTGCCGCTCTCCATATCCGCCAAAGTCCAAATCAATATGCATTTCGATGATATGAACGCCTTCAGACAAGTCAGCCGTTTCAGTCATCTTACAGTGCCCATGCTGTGGTTCGATATCGTAAGTGTTGTCATAACAACCACAATTCCACTTACACAAAAACTAACTAAAATAGCATTGTTTTTCTTTTTCCTTTTTGCCACTCCTCACAGATGATGCCCGAATTGCCCGAATCACTCGATACACGCTTCAATTTCTATCTCAACATTCTGCCTTATCTCGATATCATCGGCTATTGGGGTAGTCTGGTAGTTGGTATTGCACTCCTACTGTACGCTGTTACTCGCGCCACACTACGCATGTCGAATTTGTCACAATTGAATAAAATTTCCGATGGTAAATACAGCAAAGTGAATATGTTGCGCGGCGTCAACAATGTTCATTGCAATGATGTTTATAAGCCATGTGAAATGAAATTGTTGCATCAACATGAAAAATCTCAGCAAGCGTCAGCACATGAAACGAATGTTATTACACGTCATGACGATGAAGTTATGCAGGCTGGTGTAGATTTGTTGTATAAGGAAATGGCTGCTTCACAGCAACGTCACAGTTCGTTTGCATTGGAATTGGAACCGGCATTATCCTATTCGGAGAGTGATGATGATGATGATGATGATGATGTTAGCAATTCATCGGCATCCTCATCGCTATGCAGTCACAATTCATCCACATGTCCCTGTTTGTTGGAACAGCGGCAAGGTGCGGAAACTGAGGGTGAGCTTGAGGCTGCGGCTGCGGCGGGCGCTCAACAGCTCAGCAATGGTCAAATAAGCAGCAGCATGTTGGGAGGTTATGCGGTGGCTTCAAATGAGGTGAGTCGAAAATGATTGAAAAAAAGTGCTGCATTATCCATTACATCATTTCATGCGCTTTTTACGGTTAGTTGAATCTTTGGAGTTTTTTCACTTTAAAATTCGACAGCGCTCGCCTGCTAAATACAATGCTGGAAATCAAATAATTTTGGTTTAGATGAATTTTGGGTTAGAAACTTTGTTTTATCATAAAAAAGAGTTCTGCCAAAGCAAAAAATAAAAATAAAAATTAAAAAAAATCGGAAAGTCAAAAGTTCACAATTTTCTGGATTTCGCAAATAATATTTTGGGTATCTTAAAAACCATTATAATTACAAAAATTATTTGGTCTCGTTTTTAAGGTGATACTTAGGGTTATAAAGAAAAAATAGACATACAAATTTTAAAATCTACAGAATTTGATATTGAAAAAAAAAATCGTAAAAGCAAAACCTTTTGTTGGTATATAAATTTTTGGCTCATATTTTTTATACAATACCTATAACATGATTTTAAAAGAGGAATTTTTGAATTAAAAAAAAACTCACTTCAAACTGTAAATTAAAAGTCAATTTAAATTAGATAAAAATGTTTAACATAACTTTATTCAGAGTTTGCAAACAATTTTTTTTAGTTAAAAAATGCATATCGAAAGCACCTTGAAAATTTCAGGATCATCAACTGATCGTTGGAGGTTTTGTATAAACAATTTTTTGCCAATATATATGTACATAGATATACATATTCAAAAAATTAAATTGCAGAATCCAGAAAAATTTGAATTTTTTTTATTTTCGAAATTTTTTTATTTTTGTTTGGTTATATGACAAGAAAGTTTGATATGGATTGATCCTTAAAAGAATGCTTAGAGGACTGCTTGAAATGCGTAAAGTTGCAAATTCTAAACTGGAAAATATTTTATTTCCCATAAACTTCACACTTCGGTAAAAGTTTCAAAACTTTCGCATTTTTTCGTGCCTTTTTGTTGTTGAAGGAAATATTTATACTACATACTTGCAATACTGTTAGGTTAACAGTAATCGTATTACCCAAAATCGAATCAATATCAAATTAAGATTTTTTCGACTTTTCTAATCCAATAAATATAAAATCGATGCATTTGTCTTTCAGTTTTGTGTTCAAATATCGTTCTTTTTATCTAATCGAGTAAATATCTCAGCTATACTGTCAACTTATTGTTGACTCGTCTAAGCTATGTGCTAATATACTACAATTAAAAACTCAATGCCAATGGCAAATCGTTCAATTTAAGCTAATCAAGGCAAACTTCGTGCGGAAATTAGTCGGAAGCATAGACTAGGCGGCATGCGGTCTGGGTAAAAACAAATAATATGCACTTATATGCAATAGTTACTTGCACTTAAGTGAGGCATATGCTTGTATTAGTGAAGTCAAAGCCGAAAATTCGGGATTTCGAATATTTTTTTACTGAGAAATTTTAAACTCGAAATTGATCATTTTCATTAACTGCTTGGCATATTTTTACACGGGAAAACAATTAAAATTTGAAATGTAAAGTGGCCTGATAAGTAAAAAAATAAAAAAATATGAAAATTTGAAAATTTGGCAGCCCAGAAAAGTTTTCGACACACTTTGGAATCGTTTTCCATTTCGAAAATATCAGTTAATTTTCGTGCTCACAGTATGAGAAAATTTAGCTATGACATGTGTCACATAATTCTTCTAAAACTGTAATCACACTTTAAGCAAAAAAAAAAAAGTATTTTTTGATAGAAAAAAAAAATAAAATCTCAAATGTGCTTTAAATAAAAAGAATATGCTTTTTCTTAGTTAATTGTCAGATTTTCTCTAATTTAAAGCAGATTTTATTACGGAATCGGTCCCGTAACAAAAAACGAAATGTTACTAATTTAATGTGCCTCAAATAAAAGAATTTTCTTACTATTTTGTTTTTATTCAAATGTCGAAATTTTACTACTTTTAATTGAATTTTACTTCAGGAAAAAAGTAAAAATTTCAAATGTGCCTCAAATAAAATGAAATTGTTTTTGCTTTTAGTTTATTGTTCAATTATCACACATTGGAAAAGTCGGGATCACTTACTACAGATTAAAAAAAAAAAATGTTTTTTACTTAAATAATGAACATTTACTTATTTAATGTGCCTCAAATAAAAAGAAAATGTTTTTTTTTAGTTTATTTTCAAATTTTAGCTAATTTAGAGGCGTTTCAATTTTCACTACATTTTATTTCGGTGTAAAGAATATAAATCATAAATGTGCCTCATATAAAAGTATAATGATTTTGTTTTCAGTTTAATGCCAAATTTTCACTCATTTAAAAAAAAAAAAATCGGGATCACTCTTTTAACTTGCTACAAATTTAAAAAAAAAAAAAAGATTTTATTTGAATAACGAAATTTTACTAATTTAGTGAGCCACACACAAAGGAAAATGCTTTTGTTTTTGGTTTATTCTAAAATGTTCAAATATTTAAGAAAATTTTATTTCGGGATCAGTCCCGTAATTTACATTAAATTAAAAGAAAATTTTAATTTTTTTTTTTTAGTATTATTTAAATGGCAAAATTTTGCAAATTTAAATAAAATTCTATTTCGGGATCAGTTCGAAAATTTCGGGACTACATTGCAATAAATAGTAGCACTTACAGAATTATATTTAAACACTCAATTTTATAGAAAGTGCTTGATTTTTTTTAAATATGCGCAACATACTTGTACATACATATGTATGTATGTACATACATAACCCGAACATACCTAACAAAGAAAACTATATGCAAATATGTAATTATTTTATAATTGAATATAATTATTAGTTGCTTAGAAAAATTTTATGCAAATGCGAACGCGCATAAAAAATTTGTACTTATATAAATAAATGCAATAGGTTTTACTGCATTCGANTGATTTTTTTTAAATATGCGCAACATACTTGTACATACATATGTATGTATGTACATACATAACCCGAACATACCTAACAAAGAAAACTATATGCAAATATGTAATTATTTTATAATTGAATATAATTATTAGTTGCTTAGAAAAATTTTATGCAAATGCGAACGCGCATAAAAAATTTGTACTTATATAAATAAATGCAATAGGTTTTACTGCATTCGATTTCGAAACTCACAAAAACTTTTATGAAGAAAAATAAGCTAAATTTTGTGCATAAATATGTACGCAGTTCTGTGGTTTTCCAACGNATTTTATAATTGAATATAATTATTAGTTGCTTAGAAAAATTTTATGCAAAAGCGAACGCGCATAAAAAATTTGTACTTATATAAATAAATGCAATAGGTTTTACTGCATTCGATTTCGAAACTCACAAAAACTTTTATGAAGAAAAATAAGCTAAATTTTGTGCATAAATATGTACGCAGTTCTGTGGTTTTCCAACGCCTTCAATTGCATGTAAAAAGTGGTTATTTCTGGAATTTTTGTATTTTTATACAAATGTTCCTTTTCGCCACTACTAGCGTGACTAAAAGCTAGCGAGCATGCTTCGCACGAGATGCGAAAATCACGTTTTCAGCACGAAATTACACTTATCTTACAACTTTTTCATTTAAATGTACATTAAATGTATATATCGTCACCTGAAATACAAAAACACGTAACAAACATCAGCGTTGAAATGCAAAAAGTCATAATTAATAAAAAAATTCAAAAAAATTCACTTTTTGATTTATAAAATAGATGCCATCGAATTACAACTCCCCGCATCATTTTATGAAAAAAAAATTCAAATATTAGTCACGACTTTTTTCATTTCATTTACGATGTTGATACGTCTTTTTGCATATCAGGTGACGATATATACATACAGGTACGACTGTGTCAAAACAAACAAATTACCATATTGTTTACGAATGCAATTTTTAAACGCTTAACAACCTGCTACAGAAAACAAAAACATAAAAATGTTCAGCCAGCCGTGGCCATAACCTTTTTTTAAGATTTTTTGTTCTTTTCTTTTTTTTGTCGCTTGCCAAATGATCGCCAAACGTTTAATATCAACATTACCTGCCTCAATAATATATACCTACTCACGCTCGAAATTTTATAAATTTTTCTCCCGTTTTTTTTTTTTGCTTTTGCGTAAAATTAAATAATTTATGCATATGGAAGATTTTGAACCGAAATACGTTTATATTGATAAATACAGGCATGCATACATACTAGAAAGGTTAGATTTAAAAACAAGTCAATTAAGAATCGGTTTTTTTTTTTATTGGTATCTATTATGAAGAAAGTCATTAATTATGCCGAATCTTTTAGATGTACAATAAAAATTATGAATTTCACATTGTTGTTTTGCAAGCTTTTGCAGACACAGTCTGTTGTGAAATTCCATAATACTACGCGTATCTAAATATTATAAAAACCAATGGTGAAAGACGACTAAAAAGTTGAATTAGTTGACTTATAAAAATTTTCCATTCATTCGTGCTAAGCGTTGGCGTGCTAAGTGTAGGTGATTTACATACAAGCAGACACCTTTGAATACATATTCATAGTTACCATAGGATACAAATACGAAGTATTAGCTGTTCAAGTTTAATTTATATTACTTAGCAATTTTTAAAATTCGCAAAATTCGCCAAGTGAGCTACTAAGTTCACTAAGCCGAAGAAAATTTCCAACTGGAAAATTATATTTTCTACCAAACCACTGTAGCTTATTCCAAATGAAGGCTCAGAAACGATTTTTAGGAAGAGGCAATGTGATTTTTAGTACTACCCTTGCTGTTATTTAAGCCTTGTAGTTGTTTGCTCTTCAATCAAAAGCTACCCTGATACTGAGCTTAACAAAAGTTGGCCCGACAGACCATATTTCATATACAAAGTATGTATAATAGTAATTTCCTATTATTTTAAATGGTTGCTAACTTCTAACTGAATGCAACTGCAAATCGGTTTACCATCGCACAGTGGTCGGTGAGGCATTGTTTTACGCGAAAAATTATAAAGACAATTATGATTTGAATAAAACTGACTTACAATAAAATTTATAATTTGACACTTGACAGCTGTCAAATGAACTGTCAATTTCTCTAAAAATAAAAAAGTATTTTTGCTATAAAGAAAACTATCATTTCCACTCCCAATCAGCTGATGAATTTGATTCTTTAGCTGAATAGTTTTAGATCTCGACACTTAACAAACTTCTGTTTCCACGGCTCGGCACCAAAAAAACCNGTGAGGCATTGTTTTACGCGAAAAATTATAAAGACAATTATGATTTGAATAAAACTGACTTACAATAAAATTTATAATTTGACACTTGACAGCTGTCAAATGAACTGTCAATTTCTCTAAAAATAAAAAAGTATTTTTGCTATAAAGAAAACTATCATTTCCACTCCCTAGTCACGAATTTCATGACAAATTAAAACTTTGACAGTTGACAGTTGTCAAATGTACTGTAATTTTTTTTTATAGTTTAAGAAAATATTANAAAAAAAAAATCATCAAACTAGGTTTTTAGACACGCCTAGTCACGAATTTCATGACAAATTAAAACTTTGACAGTTGACAGTTGTCAAATGTACTGTAAATCTTTTTTATAGTTTAAGAAAATATTATTTAAACTGGAACTTTCAAAGTTTTGAGACACACTGGTCACGAATTTTTTGTCAAAATAAAATTTTGACAGTTGACAGCTGTCAAATGTACTGTAAATTTTTCTAAAGTTTAAGAAAGTATTTTTTAAACTGTAACTTTCAAAGTTTTGAGACACACTGATCACGAATTTTTTGTCAAAATAAAATTTTGACAGTTGACAGCTGTCAAATGTACTGTAAATTTTTCTAAAGTTTAAGAAAGTATTTTTTAAACTGTAACTTTCAAAGTTTTGAGACACACTGATCACGAATTTTTTGTCAAAATAAAATTTTGACAGTTGACAGCTGTCAAATGTACTGTAAATTTTTCTAAAGTTTAAGAAAGTATTTTTTAAACTGTAACTTTCAAAGTTTTGAGACACACTGATCACGAATTTTTTGTCAAAATACAAATGAACTGTAAATTTTTGTAAAGTTTAAAAAAATATTTTTTGGAACTGTAACTTTATAGGTTTTAAGACACACTGATCACGAATTTTTTGTCAAAATAAATCATGAACTCTATAAAACATTTAAAGTTTTTCAGTGGACAAATGTTAAATCAACAGTCATTTTTCCCAAACATGAAATGACTTATGCCATTTTCAAACTAAACGGCTCATATAGCAGTCGAACATTTGAAAAATGCAAGTCTATACCAGTTAACGAGTATAAAAACTTCGAGAATTTGTGCTACGAGCCGTCGAATTTTTCTTTTAGGGATGCATTTTATCATTAAAGCATATTTTCATCATGGCATACCATCTTCATATACATACATAGTAAGAAAATCAAGGTTACCACACAGCATTAATGAAATTCTAATTAANGTACTGTAAATTTTTCTAAAGTTTAAGAAAGTATTTTTTAAACTGTAACTTTCAAAGTTTTGAGACACACTGATCACGAATTTTTTGTCAAAATACAAATGAACTGTAAATTTTTGTAAAGTTTAAAAAAATATTTTTTGGAACTGTAACTTTATAGGTTTTAAGACACACTGATCACGAATTTTTTGTCAAAATAAATCATGAACTCTATAAAACATTTAAAGTTTTTCAGTGGACAAATGTTAAATCAACAGTCATTTTTCCCAAACATGAAATGACTTATGCCATTTTCAAAATAAACGGCTCATATAGCAGTCGAACATTTGAAAAATGCAAGTCTATACCAGTTAACGAGTATAAAAACTTCGAGAATTTGTGCTACGAGCCGTCGAATTTTTCTTTTAGGGATGCATTTTATCATTAAAGCATATTTTCATCATCGCATACCATCTTCATATACATACATAGTAAGAAAATCAAGGTTACCACACAGCATTAATGAAATTCTAATTACAATTTTTATTTTTCATTACAGACTTCAATTAACATCGATATAATTGATAGTAATCAAACTCAGCACAGAAACACTGCCCTTAGCACAGATGNAAATTTTGACAGTTGACAGCTGTCAAATGTACTGTAAATTTTTCTAAAGTTTAAGAAAGTATTTTTTAAACTGTAACTTTCAAAGTTTTGAGACACACTGATCACGAATTTTTTGTCAAAATACAAATGAACTGTAAATTTTTGTAAAGATTAAAAAAATATTTTTTGGAACTGTAACTTTATAGGTTTTAAGACACACTGATCACGAATTTTTTGTCAAAATAAAATTTTGACCACTGATCATGAACTCTATAAAACATTTAAAGTTTTTCAGTGGACAAATGTTAAATCAACAGTCATTTTTCCCAAACATGAAATGACTTATGCCATTTTCAAAATAAACGGCTCATATAGCAGTCGAACATTTGAAAAATGCAAGTCTATACCAGTTAACGAGTATAAAAACTTCGAGAATTTGTGCTACGAGCCGTCGAATTTTTCTTTTAGGGATGCATTTTATCATTAAAGCATATTTTCATCATCGCATACCATCTTCATATACATACATAGTAAGAAAATCAAGGTTACCACACAGCATTAATGAAATTCTAATTACAATTTTTATTTTTCATTACAGACTTCAATTAACATCGATATAATTGATAGTAATCAAACTCAGCACAGAAACACTGCCCTTAGCACAGATGCCAAGCCGGCACATACCGCAGAGGTAGCAGCAACAGCTGACAACAACAAAACACCCAACAGTATAAATAACGTTGCGCAACAACATAATCACGGCAGCAGCAGCAGCAGCAGCAGCAGCGCAGGTGCAAGTAGCAGTCGAAGTGCCAAAACAGAAAGCATCTACACTGTTTAAACTCAGTTTGAATTAAGAACACACACACACACATGACGACGTTGTAGGCGTACATATTAAGCGTACAACCGTTGTAACACATACATACGCATTTTTTGGGTTTAACGGTTTAGTTCATTATTTTTACATTTTTTTCTAAGTGTACCTTTTGATATTCATAATAACTACATACCTGCATAACTGTTTATTGTAATAAATGTAGTAGTAGTAGTAATTAGGCGCATTAAGGCTATAATTTTTTTTCTAAATTATTGTAAAATATTAATTTTTTCATTACGCCTCATAGTTTTAGTTAGTATGTTTATATTTATAGAATGAAAAACAAAGCATAGCAGACTTTTGTATTACGAATACGTGGTATAAATGCATGCATTGCTTGCAAGAGCTTGTATACGATTTGGACAAACAAGAAAAATCAGTTACTCGAAAGTAAGCAGCAACGCATGTATGTATGTATACGCATGCGCTGCAAAGAAAGAATTTATTTTTAAGTCGTACCACCTCCATGAGGTGCACAAAAACCAAATTCATACCACTATATATAAGTGCATATGTACATACATATATGTAGCATATCTATATTTTTATACTCATTATACACGTCCTCTTTGAATTTACACAAGTATACTATGTGAAAAAAAGTAATAACAAACAAAAAATGCGTTTTGAATTGAAAATGCGCAAAATTTTAAATAAGCATGAAGTTCAATTGAAAATCATCATTCAAAAAAAAACAAAATGCGTTTGAAAAAATTTATGTAAATTAAGAAGGCATATTTTTTGTCAACGATTCGCGCTGTGATTTGTAGTAGAATTTAGAATAATATTAATAATGATTTTCTCTCTTTTCTATTTCATTTTACATGTGTGAATTTCGTTCCTCCTTTTATTAATTTTTCCAAGAAATATGGCACTTTTAGTTTAAGTGTTTTCCATTGCAAAGTAAAAAGGCCGCGGTTTATTGGGTATATCAATGTCTATTTTTTACGCATATTAACATCATTATTACGATTTTTTATACTCGAATGCATTATTTTACCATATTTATTATGATGTATTTGTAAAATGCATTTTAGACATTATACACAACCCTCTCATTGTCTTAGACGTTGTAATCGCATGTGCAAATGGATGTGAGAGGGTAAAAATAGAGATTATTATACATAAACATACATGTGCATACACAAATATGGTTGGTAGAATATACATAATTTTAAATAAATGTTTGAAATTTCATAATTACATATATTTGTTTTAATTGTATATCTACATTAAGGGCCGCAGAATGTGGAAATTGAAGTTTTTTCGTGACCAATTCTAATATCTCGGGAACGAGATGAGTAGGCGAAAAAAATTCAATAGCGTTCTACGACTTTTGTGATAGAGAAAGAAACCATTTTGCATTTAAAGAGTTAATTTTTTTTAGGCAAAAAAAAATATAAAAAATGCAAAATTTTACTTTTAAAGATCACATTGAATAAAAAACTACCTTGGCCTTCAAAATGACCGTTTTAATTTTTTGTTGTTGTTGNGTGGAAATTGAAGTTTTTTCGTGACCAATTCTAATATCTCGGGAACGAGAGGAGTAGGCGAAAAAAATTCAATAGCGTTCTACGACTTTTGTGATAGAGAAAGAAACCATTTTGCATTTAAAGAGTTAATTTTTTTTAGGCATAAAATAATATAAAAAATGCAAAATTTTACTTTTGAAGATCATGTTGAAGGTCACATTGAATAAAAAACTACCTTGGCCTTCAAAATGACCTTTTTAATTTTTTGTTGTTGTTTTTTACCTAAAAAGAGCATGTAATGAATTTTTGAAAAGTTCACTGCATACTGTTTTCAAGTGAAAAAATTAAAAAAAAAATAATTAAAACACCCTGACTTTGAAGGTCATGTGAAACTTATTGAATTTGTTTTCGCTAGTTGGTCACGTTCTCGAGATATTAGAATTTGTCACGTGTCGTTAATTTTCGCTCCCTAATCCCAGGGACACCCTTGGCTTCCCTAACGAATCCTCAAATGGCATTGGTAGTCGAAATTCCTTATTTTTAAGAGTTTGACCATTCCAGCTTTGAAATAAATAAATATTTGTTTAGCCAAAGACAGTCACAAAGAATGTATTCGGAAGCTTCCTCGTCTTCAGGGCGGAACCGGCATTCCGACTCTCCAATAACACCTATTCGGTGCAAATGAAATTGTAGTTGGTTGTGGCCCGCTAGGTGTCCGGAGAGTAGCCTGATATCATTTCTATTTACGGGTAGTTGAACAAAAACCGATCCCAATGAAAGGGTAGCCAAAGAGTCTGGCCTGTTTCTGGCCACCTCTGCCTCCAAGTACGTACTGGGTTCAGAATGTACCCACGCAGTAATTATGACTCGAAGAGAACCAACTGACACCACAGACTGGTTTCGGTCCTAAAAAGGTGGTTAAGGCTCCTTCTTGTGCCAACTCATCAGCGACTACATTACATTCGCTCCCGTAAAAGCCCGAAACCCAGCACATACTTATTGTACTTTTTCTGCCAGAGTTTGAATAGCGCTAAAGAAGTCTGTAATAAGTTTGTTTTCATTGCATCATCCTGTTAGAGTGGGCCCGGTGGCTGCTTGGCTGCCCCTTAAAACCCTTTTCTTAAAGTTTTATTTGGCGCAGGTTTGGCTAAAACTTCAGCCTGGCACACCGTAGCTCTTCTACCCATAAGGACAGTTCGGTGCGGAGTCCATATACACCTGCGTCTGCTCTGTTTTCCATCCTTCCGTATACCAATGTATCTGGGATCTAGGACAGGGAGTCCGTCTACCCAATCTTCACCGATCCTAACGTGGGTGATGTTTCTGGAATAAAGGATATGGAGAGGACTCCATCCTAGAAACGGCTTTAGAACTGCAGGTGCGAAGGCTTTTATCGATCCAGTGGCAACATAAAAAATTCTATCCAAACAGTTTTTTGAAATGCCGCTCTATCTAAATAGTTACTGTCCTTGGCTAAAAATAAATCTGAAATGATCAAGTTACGTAGACGCGAACGGCGTTTCTGTCGGTTTGGTACTTGGAAAAAAAACAATTCATCAGGGAGGGCTTCTCCGAAGGTCTCCAAATGCCATGGGAAGTAAAGCCCTTAGAGTTCTTCTTTTCTGACTTGAAGATGCTACAAACTCAGTAGATACTGTTTTTGTTATCAAACACACTGTTTCCCAAAAACAAGGAAGTTTTCTGCTTTACCGCTTTATCTTATTTTAGCTTCGGTTTGATTGTGCAATAGACTGAAATTCCATAGGGCAGCATTTGCCCAGCAAACGGAAACGGTCCTAACAGCACCATGTTCTTGTTCGTGGGCCCCACATACACCGCTCACTACGCAAAAAGCAAAACTCTTGCGCGACTTCATAAGGATTTTTATGGTTTTTCAAAATAACTGTTTTTAGCGCTATACTTCCACAACATAGCATAGACTTACACCAATAAACAAAGTTTGGCAACCCGCAATTATTTAACACCAGATGGCGCCCTTGAAGCAACAAGTGTTCATTTTTTTTCAAATAAATTAAAAGAGGGCACAATTTCTTGGAAAATTAATTGCGAATTAAAAATAGGAGAGTTGAGGAAATTTTATAAAAAATTGTAATAAAGTGGTGTTACGAAAGTGGAAAAATATACAAACGTTTTCGTAATAAGACCGTCTGATGGTTAAAATGCAATTTTAGCATTTGCGTGCATTAGTTAACAAAAGGTAATCATAAGCGGCAGAACAGCTGATTGTTAATTGTTTTCGTTTTCGTTTTGCTTTTGCTTTTTTTGTTTATATGCTCATTTGCCAATCTGTAGAAAACCATAAACAAATAAAAAATTTATTGCGCTCAGTTGATTAGGTAAAAGTCCAGTTGCATTGTTTTCATATTAGAGGATTCCGCTCATTTACTTCTTCATTGATAAGAGATATGTATGTATGTTTGTGGTAAATTGTGCATGGAACAGAAAGAACAAAAATTAAATAAATTAACTCCACCAGTGGCCAAACCTCTCATTCACGTAAACAAGTTTTGTTTTTGAAATTCAGACGAGTTTGTGAAGCGACGAAAAGTGTTTGCTCAACCACTGCTACCAAGCAGCGTACACAAACTAGTTTAAAGGTTTTGACTACGTGGTACGCCACTTTCATTAAATTTAACCATTCTTATCATAAAAGTGTTTAATTCGCGTACGTTCTAACACATTTTAGTTGTTAATCTCAATTCTATTAACTCTCCGGTACACCTGTGATTATGCACAAAAGGCAAAGGTGAATATTTCATTACTTTTAAATACCTAGTTGGAAAGGGAAAGTAAAAAAATATATCTTGACAACTATAGAAAATATTTTTTGTATATTTGTATATGATTTGTATTTGATTTGTATATTTTTATGTTACAGCTTCAAGAGCAATCCGGACTGGGCACAACAATTTACCACCGACCAAGTTAACAAAATGCAGTTTATCGCGCGACGTGTCGCTATGAATTTAGTAAGTACGATTTAAATAAAAATTAGAGAAAATGAACATTAAGCAAATTATATTGTACGTACTTCTCCCGCTCCATTTAGACTAAAACCGTATTGGCGTCGTCGTTGAAGACTCCGCTGCCCAGTATTGCTGCTGCCGCCCAAAAAAGTTTACCCGACGCCCGTTTTTACTCCATTTCTGAAGGCCCACAAAAACAAAATCTGCTACGTTATCCAGCATTTCCACTAAAAGATACCTTGGAAACATTTTTAAAAACCGTCGAGCCGGTGATCAATGCTTGCGAACTTGTTGAAACTAAGGAAGCAATCAAGAAGTTTGAGGCCGGTGAAGGCGCTGAATTGCAAAAGCTGTTAGAAAAGGCAGCGATATGCGAAGAAAATTGGTTAGCTAAGCGCTGGTTACGTGCAGCTTATCTGCAATACCGCGCGCCAGTTACCGTTTTTGTTAGCCCAGGCATGACATTTCCACCACAACGTTTTGAAAATGATGAAGACTATCTAAATTATGCCGGCAAGGTTGTTTATAGCATGGCACGCTATAAGCAAATTATTGATGCCGGTGAAATTCCTGTTTTGAAAATGGGCAAGTATGAGCTAGACAATTCGCAATTCGGCAAAGTTTATGGCACGTGTCGTATACCACAGAAGGTCGAAGATGCACTGGAATACAATCCTAAATCACTGCATGTAGTGGTGTTGTACAAAAATCATGTATGTTCAGATATAGTCAAAGATGCTGCATAATTTTTATTTTTTTTTTTAATATTTTTAATATCTTACAGTTTTACAAAGTACAAATCTACAATAATAATGGCGTGGCCTTGCATCCGGATATATTGGTGAAACAATTCAAGACCATTATGGAAGCTGAAGCTAAAAAGGGTGTGGAAATTGGCATTTTATCCACTGATAACCGCGATAATTGGGCGCAAGCTTATGAAGAGCTCCTGAAAATCGATGGTAACAAGGAACTGGTGAAAACTATACAAAGTGCCTTATTTACAGTATCTTTGGATGAGTGTTTCGATGTTACAGAGGACCAATTTTTCAATGAGTTAAGTGGCCAGTTAATACATGGCGGTGGAGTAAAGTTAAATAGCGCCAATCGTTGGATGGATAAAACAATACAAGTTAGCTGTTAAATTTAAAGTGTACGAAAGTGAGTTTATCATTCATATTTTTTTGTAGCTAATACTGAATCGCAATGGCATGAGCGGATTTTGTTATGAACACTCACCGGCTGAAGGTCAACCAATTGCCAACATCACCGACTATGTAACCAACAATTTGTGAGTACATATACATACATAAATAGAATGTTCAAAAAAATAGTGGCATGACATTTTAACCACATTTTGATATTTTTCTTTTGCTTGTTTAATGTTTATAATTTTTTTTTTTATAAACATGCAGCTCATTATCAAACAAAAACTATATAAGTCTACATTTCAAACTTTGTACAAAAGTTCCACACAATTNATGAATTGGCGGAAAATTTGCACGTAAATGTTTTGCATTTCAAGGACTATGGCAAGGGTTTCTTGAAGAAACAAAAGCTCAGCCCAGATAGCTACATACAAATTGCACTACAATATGCTTACTACAAGTAAATATATTACATTAAATTTGCATGACTACAATCCGCTCTATACGTCAATTGTTTCCTTTTATCTCCCTAGGCTACATAAAGTACCAGCCGCTCAGTATGAGTCTGCACATTTGCGTATTTATATATACGGACGCACAGAGACCATACGCTCGTGTTCCAATGAATCATTGGCATTCGCCAAAGCAATGCAAGACGCTTGCGTTGAGCCAGAGGAACGTGTCGAGCTATTGCGTACCGCTATAAATGCACATCGTGCATACACGACAGCAGCATTACAAGGCAGAGGTGTTGATCGACATTTGTTGGGATTAAAACTCATGGCTATTGAGAATAATAAACCAATACCAGAATTCTTTAACTCGCCTGGTTATGTAAAGAGTTTAGTCTTTCGTGTATCTACTTCACAAGTGGCCACACCCAATCTTGGCTTCATGGTGTACGGCCCAGCTGCAGACGATGGTTACGCATGTTGTTATAATCCACGCGAAAAAGATATAATCTTGGCATGCACCTGTTGGCGTGATAATCACACTTCAAACGTGGATACGTTTGTGTGTACATTGCGTGAAGCATTGCTAGAAATGCAACAACTATTAGTGGGCTATGGAAAAGCACCAGCCGCGAAGTTGTAATGAGTGATGAGAGAAGTAAATTCTGAACTGGCAGTGAGAAATGCGCTGCGCTCGAGGTTTTTTGTTTTGCAAATATTAAGTGCCTTCAAGTTTTTTTTTTACAAATTTTTATTGAAACCATTTTCACGCAAATAAAAATTCATTGTGCAACAACAAACTGGATTTTATGTAAGTACACATTTTCTACTTTTAGAACGAAATATTTTTAGACTGTGTAGAAAGCTAGTAGAAGTTAAAATAATTGTGAAGCAAATTAATGACTTTAGTGTGAAGAACATCATAAAAAATACTTTTAAATTTATTTAAGGACGCCTATCAGATTATTGTAACACGGTTATTCTAACGATCCATATTAATATGTAAATGTTTAATAAATAAATTATTGTTTAATCACTTTAAAATTAAATTAACCTGCCGTTAACATTAAAGTTGAGCATTTTCTTTTCATAATGCTAAATATTTATTTAATATGCATAATCTTCAACAAGGCATGACTCAGAGTGTATTTGAACTTATTACACTTATAAAAAAAAATCACATTTTAACACATTTTTTCCACTCAATTTTTTGCGTAGAGCGATATTTAATCCTTTTTGCAATGATAACAAGCGCAGGATACTGCTGATTTAAAAGTTATGTTACGCATACCACCCATGCACAGCACACGTTTTTGTACCTGAAATTATGAAACAAAAGAAAAAAATTACCGATTTTTAAAAATTTAATTAATGTGCTGGCTCCTCACAAACACTCACTTCCTCCGATTCCATTATATTACAGCATTGACCCACCGAAACAACCGGTTTTACCGGTCTAAATACTCCCGGTCCTGCCAGGCCCCAGGGTATTGACGGCACTGCGTATGACTCACAGAAGCCACGGCAAGCGTTAGTTGTAATGCGAAACTCCACACAATCGGGTATGGATATCTTGCGCGTATTCCCTACTTTATGACAACCAGGCTTTAGCCATGATTCCCTCGTAGAAACAGCAATTATGGAGAGTAAGAGTAGGAGGCCTAAGCGTAACAGTAACATTGTTAAAAGTACTAAACTCTTTTATTGTTTTAAAGTTTTCCGTGGTTGTATTCCCACCGCGATTGTTTAACTGTATTTGAAAGTAACGACTGCTAAATAAGTACTGCGTATACGTTCACCTTGGACCACTGCTTTTATTTAACAAATGCTACGGACAGTGGAGGGAATTGTGCTGCTACAACGGCTTTAAATGGAGTCTGCGCAGATCCATCAACAGATTTAAGCATTTAACATATACATACATATCTGTATGTACATACATACAGTGACGAACAAAAGTATTGGCACAGTGAATTTTTCGCCATATATGCAATGCTTTTTATTCTAATTTATTTTCGATAATTTTTTACAAAAATATAGTTCATTTTACACCAGAAAACGTAATAATAAAATCTCTAAACTTTGTGCAAAACTCAGGAAAATTCTTTAAATTTGCACACTGATTTGCAACTTTTTATTCAGATTTTTTAAAAAAATTCAAAGTATGCAGTTTTATAGCCCATTCAAATTTAGTATAGCAAAGTGTAAGTTTAAAGTTGCTAGAAAATCGCGTTGCTTTTTGGCAATTTTTTTAGTGGAAGGTGTTGCTCATTTTCTCCATACAAAAAATAATTGTCGAATTACCTTGTATGGAAGAACTTGCGTGAAAAAACATTACATTTGGCATTTCGTGTCACAAGGAGACAATATTTTGTTTCAATGTTCATTGACATCAAGTTGTTGTTGTTGTTGTTGTAGCAGCATACAAGTTCCCAAAGGCTTTGGGGGAGTGTTGCTGGAGTGACAGTCCTTGGCCAGATATAAATCTGGGTCGTTCCGGTTACGTAGACCCGACTGTCGTGGGAACGATTGACATCAAGTACCCGCTTCCAGTACCTACCCACCAGATCAAAGTTCCTGCCACCGTAATGCCAATAAATTGAAGCTCGCAAAAAGTAATTAAAGCTTTGTCATGGAAGTATTTCGATTCGAAGGCAATATCTATTTTTTTTTTGCCGAATGGACGTTTTTAAAGTGTGATATATTGATGTTTATATCTCGACCACACGATTTTTTTTTTCCAATGTTCATTGACCGCAAGTACCCGTTCCAGTACTTACCCACCCGATGTCATTTGTATCACCCTAACGTACCACCCCAATGTCAGTAATCTAAAGCGGCAGTCACAGTGTGGTGCTGTCTTAAAATATTTTATCAAGAATTAATCTGTACAAATGTACAAATCGTGTGAGCTCTGTTTAAAGCTCACCAAAAAAGCATTAAACTTTTGCTATGAAGTGTCTTGATTATTCCAGTAAAACTCTTTAAATAAAATGTTATTTCCGAATGAAAGTATTTTCTTTTTTTCGAAATTGCCTTGCAAAAATTTATTATACTCGGGGGTGTGCGACAAATGTTTTTTGTTTGCTTGTAAGTTGGTATGGCCTAATGTATATAACTACACAAGCATGGCTTTCCTTTTCATAACTTAACGAGAAAATTATTCTAATTGTTCAGAATAAATTTAGTCCAAACTACTAAACTCTAATCTACTATTTCAAAACATTTTTTTTTTATTTNCTACACATGCATGGCTTTCCTTTTCATAACTTAACGAGAAAATTATTCTAATTGTTCAGAATAAATTTAGTCCAAACTACTAAACTCTAATCTACTATTTCAAAACATTTTTTTTTTATTTTTTGTTTCTTGATGTAAAAAATGCACGCCGATATTAACATTGCAAAAAACGGCTCTTAAAAGTGTGATATTATGGCGAATTTTCACTGGGCATTAAGTTTACAAAAATTATGAAAATTTTTCTACCATTTAAAAAATTACTATTATTTTAAATCGAATGACACCAGTGGTTCTCATTTTTGTCATTTAATCCTAATGAAAATCCAGTTTTTTAATACAGCGATCATAAATTCAAAAAAAAAAAATCATAGCAAAATATCCAACTAACCCAAGTTATACTCACAAAATAAAACATATCGCCATAAAAAAAAAATATATTTTTAAAATAGTTCTTGACAAACCCTCATTTTTTTAAACCTGCTTTTGTTATAGCGAATTAAACAAGAATTACGATGATGTAATTTTAAATCCCTAATTTACTGGTATTCACTAAGCAAATGAATTTCAAAAAGTTGAATTAGGTTTAGCTAAGTAAGCTTTAGGACAATCATGCCCACCTTATATACATATGTACGTACAGGAATATTAAGCCTGTTTCTTTAGTTTTAAAATAACGTTAAGACGAAGTCTCTACGAAGAGCAAAACCCTGGATATAACGATTTGAAGAATCAGGAAAAAATTCGTACTTTGACAGATCATATCTCGGAAGAAAAAAAAAATCGTCGAATACGTGTTAGCTTATTTCATGTAAGGAACCCATAAAAAAATTTTTAAGCGAATCGGAAAAATTACACAATGTTTTNATCGTCGAATACGTGTTAGCTTATTTCATGTAAGGAACCCATAAAAAAATGTTTAAGCGAATCGGAGAAATTACACAATGTTTAATGTTTTTACGAAATCCATCCGACTTAAAAAAGAATGCTTCACTTTTAATTCTACATAATTTTGTGGGGCATATTAAAAAAATCCAAGGAATCGTGCTGAACAATTTTTAGTGCAGGTAAAGACCAAGACTGCGTGTCATACTCGTTTTTGAAATAATTTCAGCGGCGAGAAACTGCGAATTCACGCCTACTGTAAAATGTATTGTACTGTGCATTGTTTCTTCTAATTTTTTTCAGCAAAAAAATTATTAGTTTTATTAAATGTTTTATGCTATCCTATCTACAACTTTTCCCATAAAAGCCTCGTAAACTTACAAGTTTTGCACAGTTTAAGACTTTACGTGTTTTTAAAGCTATATTGTGGTTTGTATTAAAAGATATAGTGCTTAAAACTTAGGTTATTCAGAGCTTTTTTTTCAAGAAGTAAGAGAGGAGGAAATCAGATTTCTAAACTAAGTGTGGAAAGAAATATGAAATATTTTTTATTATGCCATTGTTGACACAAAAATGCGAGAATGTAAATTGTCTGCAATTTTTCCATTTTTGGTTGACTATTTCTCCAATTTGAAAATCAATATTTTTCGATCGGAAAACTCCAGTTCTATTCAGAAGACTTCCAGTAACAGCACCCAATCGTTTAATTAACCATTTTTTAATACTAAAGATCCTTTATTAATCCCCCCATTGCATTTTGTGGGGGCTTTGGCGGACCTATAAAATATAATTACTATAAAAAAATGGTTAAATAAGTAATTGGGTATTATTATTTCCTATCGAAAAATATTGCTATTTCTACGAAAACTAGTTTTTTCTGCATATAAAATACATGGAAAACTCTATGGAGTGAGAGCATAAAAATTCCAACTTTACTTTTTCACTTGCATTTTTGTGGCACCCTAATGTACATGCAGAAGAAAAGGAAATCATAGTAAACTAGTTAGCAGTTATTAAATTGAAAGTCCACACTTATTTATTATTATACCCAAATTATTATCGAAATTATTATTTTGAGCTACATTTCACTTTGCTTGATTTATAAAAAAAAAATGTAGGCATTTTCTTTGACATCGAGTTTTTTAGTTTTTTGTTTCAATTTAGTAGACATATACTTGATTAATTTTTGTCGTCAATATTTTCCTTTCTTTCGGAGAATTATTTATTTATTTATTTTTTCAATACATCGCTTAATTTTGTCCCTAACGCATCCGGTTAACTTTTAACGGAAGTTAAACTTTTTTAAAATTTCAACTGCAATCGACTTGTGCACTCCACCAATCCATTTGAAGAAAGAATTCAGCGGCACAATTCAACCCCAGAGTTGTATAAACAAGAAAATATAAAATAAAATTAAATTAAAAAAATAAAAACTTAAGTGACGAAATAAAACATTCTGAAAAGCTTATACAAAAAAAAAAAATCTTAAAGAGATAATTTAAAAGTCATTGCGAATATTTTCAAAATTTCAAGATCATAAAGCATTGCAACGCACGCTACACCGCATGCAACGAAGCAGTGCGCCATCTAGCAACCACCCTACAATTTGAGCTGCAAACCACCGGCCGCCGCAGGCGTCTCATCCCACCGAAAAACTAGTCCACAATTAAACGTGCAACGGCAAAAACTACAACTAGACAGCCAGTGCGACGAGAAACGCTGCACAATTAAAACCTAATCTTATTGGAATCCCTCTCAGCTCACTTGTGGCGGCACAAATTGGTTTAGCATTGCGCGTCCTTCTCAAACTCGGAAGTATAAGTTCATAAACAACGTCCACTAAAACACTCACACAAATATTATGGCAAATCTAATGAATCGTGCACGTGATAATTTTCTAGGCAACAACAACAATCAACATATGCACGACGAGGGTGTCGTGATGCCCGATGTTGATAATAGCATGGATGACGGGGATATGGATGATCCTATGGTGCTAAGTACTCCCGGGCGTACGCTAAATGCCACAATGAGTGACCAAGCGCTCAATACTCTAAATGAGCTGCGGCGCAACAATCTACTCTGTGATGCAGTTATATCGGTGTCCGATGATTCTTTCAATGTACATCGTGCCATTATGAGTGCTTCCAGTTCATATTTTAGGTGAGTTTGAATAAGGGTTCATATGTTTTGTAGATACCTATCGTAGTGGTTTTGAAATTGAAACCCAGCATTGGAATAGAAACTTTTAGGAAAATCATTTCTGCATTGCAGTATTAGCATTTTGGTGAAACCTTCGACCCGACCATTCCATTCATTGGTTTATCCCAATAAGATAAATATTTCTCAAATTTTGGTTGTTATGGTTTTCGACAGGATACTACTGTATGATTCATTGTGGGAAGATTTTCCACCATCCCTCGTGAAATTCGCTTTTGGCGAAAAATATTTATAACACCAGAAGGGTGTAGAGGGATTTGCCAAAGTTGTCTAGAGCACAAGCAAACGCTGCTGGGAAACACCTTCCCTTCGGCGACCGTTTAGTTGCATACACTCTTACTAAACCTTTTGGCAGAGCTGGTTTTGGTGCTGCCAACAAGAAAAACCTCACTTTCAAAAAATCCTTCAGGCGTAAGATGAGTTCACAGTTTTAAATAGAGAATATCTAAGATATTCATACCTGCTTCTAGTTCGCTTACGTTGAACCTTAGGTAGATGTCTTTGTATGGAATTGAACAAATTACAATCTGATCGCGGTGATCGACTTTGGCCACAAATTCGAAGTTCATTTCCCTGTCAGACGTCACTGAGCTTCTCATACTGTTTTGAGCAACGACGAGACTAATCTTCACAGTCGGTTTCAAAATGGACATCAGTAAGGAACCTGCACGGAGTAAATCTCATTTAGGTCATCTTACAAACTTCTAAATTACTTGCTCTTTAAAATGATTTCATGGAAAATGAGGAAGCGAACTAGCGCGAGAGAAAAGGGTCTCCTATAAGACTAGACCAACAAGTTCAAGCATACAACGCCATCTAAGATTTCTAGTCTCACAAGTCGACGATAAGGCCAGCTCCTAAGATCAGTTGAACTAATCTGGACACAGGCAACGTATTCCGATCCCACTGGTCATCGCTCGATGAACGGAAAACGCGAAGACGTGTCGAAGCGAAGCACAAAGCGGCAATGCTAACTGGTCTATTGGACAAGTTCTGTGCCACAAATAATTCGTTTCAGTTTTCTGTAAAAACATTAATTTAAAGGCCTGAATAGCTTAGCCACCATCTCACTGGTGGGACTATTTGAATTCGCCAAAAATTTGACATTGTTTGAGTTTAACCTCACCTAACTTAGGATGATCTTCAGCGAAATGCTCACATTTCTAGCCCATCCCTTTTCTAGACGCCGCTTCTGTCGTGCGACTGTTGATATTGAAGTTCATAATTCACTTGAGATATAAAGAAAACAATCCTTAAAGGCGGTGTTCATCGGAAGAAAAGTTCTGAACTAAAACGATGAATCCGAATTAACATCGTCTAATTATTAGTGACATCTTAGTGGTTCTAGACATAAGATCTCCTTAAACAGGAGGAAGTTGTCAAAGGAGACCTCTAAAAGATCCAGGTTCTTAACGGTCCGCGTCATCGAATCGTATGCCTTAGGGTTCAGCTTGATCTTGAGCTTGCCTAAGGTCTTATTGATCCCTTCATCCGGATTGGTAACTGGAAATTTCGTACTAGAAGTTGTTATATTCCGTGCGCTTCACGGACCCCATAGATATCCAGTCGCCTCGAAAAAAAACTCATCAATGTCAAAATCAAGCATCCATTGATATGGGATAAAAAAAATGCCCTCTGGTGGAAGACGGTGTTTTGAGTTATCGAAATTTAACACCGATGAGTGTCGGTCACTAAAATAAGTGCCAGAATTCCGCTTTAGCCCAACTTTGGGGGATATAAGCGTGGATCTAATGGTGTTATAACGAGTTGGGATCACAAAAATGCGAAAGCTTCAAATTTGCCAAAGCAGGCGATAATGAAGTTTGCTGGGGTGAATACAAGGACTTACTTAAATTATATAATCGAGTAGTGCGAAAGGCAAAAAACAAATCGTGGTGGGACTTCAGTGATAATTTGATAATTAAACCGAATCCGAGTTCGCCTAGCCTTATACGTAAAAGTTGCGGGTATAAACTACATAATTCCTGCGCGGAGTCGCTAGAAGTCCTGGTGAATTTGCACTTTCCAGAATGCGTGGACTTGGTATAGCGAATAGCATCCCGTCAAAGCCCCGGGATTAGACGAAATATTCCCTGCGTTGCTCCAGAAGGGTAGTAACCTGGTGTTACCATGGCTGAGTTTTTTGGTTCGTTTGAGGCTGGGCTATGTGCCGGGATTGTGGAGAGAAGCGAGGCCTGTTTTTATACACAAGGCAGGCAAGAGCAACCAATTTTTCTCAAACTTATAAAGACCCATAAGTGCGACACTATTTTTTCGAACCACCAATCCTTTGTGGATTAAAAGCCTTTAAAGTCACAGGAAAATAAGAGCGTAGTGCAACGGCGCTAGGGTAAACAGGCGGGCATGCAGAGACACACCGCAAGGTGGTGTACTCTCACCACTATTATGGCTATTAGCGGTCAACAAATTACTAAAAGAATTCGAGGGAAAAGCAGACATACTGGTGGCGTATGCAGACAAGATAGCCGTAGTAGTAACAGGGAAGCACCTACATAGACACTATCAGTAACGTAATGAACAGTGTCCGGAAAGTGATTAGCCAGTACGCATCTCGAGCGGGGCTAGGGGTAATCTTAAACAAAACGGACCTGATACTCTTCACAAGAAGCTATAAGGCTCCGAGGCAGACAAACCATACTCGACTCTTGTTGCGGTTGTCGACAAAAGATTGCAGAGTTGCTACCGAATAGCTTACGGGACATATCCTGGTGGCTGCTCATGCACAAAGAATAGGTGGGCAGGTGCAGGAAGTGTCTTCATTATCGGGAGAAAAAAGAAACCTTAGAGCATGTTCTATGCCAATATCCGCACTTTCAAAAACACGACTAAAATGCTTAGGAGCCTTTCAGTTCGAGAAGTTAGAAGACATCCCAATAGTAGAGCTGAAATTGGTTAAAAAGCGTTGGCATGCTTTCTGATGTCTATTTTAACGCCTAAAATGGAACTCAAACTGGCAACGCTAAGGACCTATCGGTGTATGTGTGGCTCAGTGCCGGTAAGATTAACCTAACCTAAACTGTGGGAAGATTTTCCGACAGATCCAGAACCTCCTCCTTCCTGTGAGTTTCCTTTAAAAATAGGAATGCATACTTTCTTTTAGTTAATACACCATTTCATAGAACCCTTTCTCAATTTGAATTATTTTAAGGCAGAAAATATCTCAGTACAGCATATTGAATAGACTTTTTTTTTTTTAATATTTTTCCTCAATTTTTAAGAGCGCAATTCACCGGCTTCAATTCATCATCATCACCAGAGAAAAGTGACGAGAATCGGTCAGTATACATACCAGGCATGAGTGGAGCAATTATGGAGCAATTGATTCAGTATGCTTACCTGCGCAAGTGCACCATCAATGCGGACAATGTACATGAACTACTCATATCGGCCGATTATGTGGGTATGATGGGACTGGTGACGCAGTGCAAGCAACAACTCGCTACAATGTTAACGCCTGAGAATTGTGTGAGCATAATGGGATTCGCAAAGTAAGTTGTACACGTACATACATATATGTATGTATAAAGATACTCGTACGTAAGTAGATATGTATGTATGTAGTGCATGCGGGTATGGTTTGCATTGCATTGGAAGTGAAAGTAATTGGTACTTAATGCACTTGGCACATATTTGAAGAGCGCGCAAATGTACATACATATTTGTGATGCGGATGGATGATTGCATTGCATGCTTACATACACACATATGTGCATACGCTTATAAACAAATGATTGGGCATTTTTTTTATTGTTAACTACCTTACATACTATAACTTATGCATACATCAACGTATGTACATACATAAATAAATCTCTTATTAATCCCCGACGCTGCATTTGACGTTGTATAGATTTCGCTTTCTTGATGATTTATATGCCAAAGCGCGTAACTATCTGCTGCGCTACTTCATTGTGGTTGCCGCTAAAAATAAGGATATACTCGAAATCGGTTTAAAGGATTTCTATGATATCATTAGCGACGATGAGCTGAATACACGTGAGGAGGACCATGTATGGAAGTTGTGCATCAAGTGGATCGATCGCGACCCAGAAAATCGAAAGCAATATGTTGCACAGCTGATGCAGGGTGTACGCTTGGGTTTGATGACACCGAAGGTAATATATGCTAAACGACCTTCATTCATGCTTGAGATGCAAACATACATATCTAGAACATCTACAAATATTTTTGCAATAGCCCTGCAGGATAGTCTATTGGCAACGAAGTGGTGTGTTACTAATGAAATCAGAAACTTTATTTCGCTTACTTTCTATGTAGATACTAGCTTCGTTTTTTTAATACTTTCTAAAAACAGTGCTATGTAAGGCTAGCTTGATTATTTAATAACAACAAGAAGTGCCAGTTATTTACCTTAAAGTTTAACGGCTGTCATTTTCGATATAAGCAACCTTTTTTTTGTAAAAACTTTTTGATAATCAGACAAATGACGAGAGCCTGACGCATTTTTCAACCAATTTTGAAACCACAAAAACTCTCCAGAAGCAGAAACAAAAAAAAAAACACAAAACAAAACAAAATGTGAAAGCATATTACAAAACCCAAAACAGAAACAAAAAATAAACAATTAATTTTCAAGCAAACAATACAATCGACTTCAGTTCTAATATACAAATTTAGTAGTATCGTTAATTTCTTCATGACACAATGATCGGAATTAAACCAAATTAGTATGGGACTCCCCTTATGATAAAAAAAGGAATAATCTAAAACGGTCTTTGTCTTCGTATTCGTCCTTGTATTTGTATTCGTCTTGGGTTATCTTCGTATTCGTTTTTGTGTTCCTATTTCTTTCCGTCTTTGTGTTCGTCTTGGCCTTCGCATTTGTCTTCGTAGTCATCTTCGCAATATTCTTCGTATTCGTGTTGCAATTGTCCTCGTTTTCGTCTTTGAATTCAAATTCGTCTACGTATTCGTTTTCGTTTTCGTGTTCGTGTTCGTATTCATATTCGTGCTGGTCTTCGTATTCGTCTTCGGTTATTCTTCGTATTCGTTTGTGTGTCCTTGTAAGCCTTCGCATTTATCTTCGTACTCATCTTCGCAATATTCTTCGTATTCGTGTTGGTGTTCGTCCTCATTTTCGTCTTCGAATTCCAATTCTTCTCCGTGTTCGTTTTCATATTTGTGTTCGTATTCGTGTTCGTCTCGTATTCTTCCTCGGCGTCGTATGCACGTCAAATACGGCTACATAGTTATCTTCGTATTCTTCTGCGGATTCGTCTTTGGTTGGTTTTAATCTACGTTTTCGTATTTGTCTTCGTATTCTTTATTCTCCTGTTAATCGTTGTATTCGTATTCGTATTCGTATTCGTTTTGCTCTTGGTATTCCTCATCGTTAAATTCGTGACCGTGATTGTCTTAATATTCTTGCCTTCCACAAAAAAAATATCTTTCGAATAGTGTTTTTGATTCAAAAATCGGCCGCGTAGCACTGCCAAACTAAAACGAACAAACATTTATGTTCTTCTTCTTCTTCTTTTTTGGCGCTGTAACCGCCTAAGCGATTTTGGCCGAGTTCAGCAAAGCACGCCAGTCGTTTCTCCTCTGTGCCAACTGACGCCAATTGGAAACGCCAAGTGAAGCCAAGTCCTTCTCCACCTGATCTTTCCATCGCAGTGGGGGCCTCCCTCTTCCTCTGCTACCACCAGCGGGTTCCGAGTTGAATACTTTCAGAGCTGGAGCGTCGGTGTCCATTCGAACGACATGACCAAGCCAGCGGAGCCGCTGTATTTTAATTCGCTGCACTATGTCCATATCGTTGTAAAGCTCATACAGCTCATCGTTCCATCGTCTGCGGTACTCGCCGTCGCCAACGCGTAAAGGACCGTAAATCTTCCGCAAAATCTTTCTCTCAAACACCCCAAGAGCCGCCTCATCGGATGTTGTCATTGTCCATGCTTCTGCGCCATATACCAGCACGGGCATGATGAGTGACTTATAGAGCGTGGTTTTCGTACGTCGAGAGAGGACTTTACTCCTGAATTGCCTACTCAGTCCAAAGTAGCACTTGTTGGCAAGAGTGATTCTACGTTGGATTTCAATGCTGACATTATTATCGGTGTTAATGCTGGTTCCCAAGTAAACGAAATTCTCTACTTTCTCGAAATTGTAACTGTCAACAGTGACGTGGGTGCCAAGGCGCGAATGTGCTGACTGTTTGTTTGATGACAGGAGATACTTCGTCTTGTCCTCGTTTACCACCAGACCCATGCGCTTTGCTTCCCTATCCAACTTGGAAAAGGCAGAACAGACTTCGCGGTTTTTGTTACCGATGATGTCGATGTCATCGGCATAAGCCAGCAATTGCACGCTCTTGTAGTAAATTGTTCCTGAGCGGTTCAGTTCTGCAGCTCTTATTATCTTCTCCAACATCAGATTAAAGAAGTCACATGAAAGGGAGTCGCCCTGTCTGAAACCCCGTTTTGTGGCGAACGGCTCGGAGAGGTCTTTTCCAATTCTGACGGAGCTGGTGGTATTGCTCAACGTCATTTTACACAGCCGTATGAGTTTTGAGGGGATGCCAAATTCAGACATAGCGGCGTATAGGCAACTCCTTTTAGTGCTGTCAAAAGCGGCTTTAAAGTCGACAAATAGGTGGTGAGTGTCGATCCTTTTCTCGCGGGTCTTTTCCAAGATTTGGCGTATTGTGAATACCTGGTCTATGGTGGATTTGCCAGGTCTAAAGCCACACTGATAAGGCCCAATCAGTTCATTGACGGTGGGCTTCAGTCTTTCACACAATACGCTCGATAAGACCTTGTAACCTATGCTTAGAAGGCTGATCCCGCGGTAGTTGGCGCGAATGGCGGGGTCACCTTTCTTGTGGATTGGGCAGAGCACACTTAAATTCCAGTCGTCGGGCATGCGTTCATCTGACCATATTCTGCACAAGAGTTGATGCATGCACCTTATCAACTCCTCGCCGCCGTACTTGAATAGCTCAGCTGGCAGGCTGTCAGCTCCAGCGGCTTTGTTGTTTTTCAGCCGCGTTATTGCTATACGTACCTCGTCATAGTCAGGCGGTGGAACGTCGACTCCGTCATCATCGACTGCGGGCTCGGGTTCTTCTTCTCCACAACTTTCCGTGCTGCTACCATTTAGTAGGGCGGAAAAGTGTTCCCTCCATAATTTAAGTACGCTCTGGACATCAGTTACTAGGTCGCCATTATTGTTCTTACAGGAGTGCGCCCCGGTCTTTAAACCTTCCGTAAGTCACCTAACTCTCTGGTAAAATTTTCGGGCATTCCTCCTGTCGGCCAGCATTTCAAGCTCTTCGCACTCACGTATTTCTGCCTCTCTCTTCTTGTTGCGGCAAATACGTCTCGCTTCCCTCTTCAGATCCCTATAGCGGTCCCACATAGCGCGCGTTGCGCCCGATCGCAGCGTGGCCCTGTAGGCGGCATCTTTTTTCTCTGCAGCTTCCTGACACTCCTCATCGTACCAGTTGTTCTTTCGGGCTCGCTGAAATCCGACTACTTCTTCGGCGGCGGTACTTAATGAGCGGGAAATGTGGTTCCACTGCTCGCATATGTCGGTTTGTTGAAGAGTGCTCTCTGAGAGCAGGTGTGAGAGTCGAGTAGCGAAAGCGCTGGCTGTCTGTTGTGATTGCAGCTTTTCGACGTTAAGCTTTCCTTGCATATTTGGGCGCACATTTTTTGCTGCACAGAGGCGGGTGCGTATCTTGGCTGCAACAAGATAGTGGTCCGAGTCGATGTTTGGGCCTCGGAGTGTGCGTACGTCTAAAACACTGGAAGCGTGCCTTCCGTCTATCACAACATGATCGATTTGGTTTCTCGTTTTTCGATCCGGAGACAGCCAGGTAGCTTGATGGATCTTTTTATGCTTGAACCTAGTACTGCATACTACCATGTTTCGGGCCCCGGCGAAGTCGATCAGCCTCAATCCGTTGTCGGACGTTTCGTCGTGGAGGCTGAATTTTCCGACGGTGGTTCCAAAGATCCCTTCCTTGCCCACCCTGGCATTGAAGTCGCCAAGCACGATTTTGATATCATGACGGGGGCAGCGCTCGTACGTGCGCTCCAAGCGCTCATAGAAGAGATCCTTGGATGCCTCATCCTTCTCTTCCGTCGGGGCATGGGCGCAGATGAGCGAGATGTTGAAGAATCTCGCTTTGATGCGGATTGTGGCTAGACGCTCGTCCACCGGGGTGAACGACAGTACTCGGCGACGGAGTCTCTCTCCCACCACAAATCCAACTCCGAATTTGCGCTCCTTTACATGGCAGCTGTAGTAGACGTCGCAAGGCCCCAGACATTCTTTGCCTTGCCCCGTCCAACGCATTTCTTGGATGGCGGTGATGTCAGCTTTTGTCCTTACGAGGACATCAACCAGCCGGGCAGAGGCACCTTCCCCATTAAGGGTCCGGACATTCCAGGTGCATGCCCTCAAATCGTAGTCCTTTAAACGTTTGCCGTGGTCGTCATCATAAGGGGGGGTCTCATCCGAGGCTTTGCCTTGCTTCTTCACTGGAAGTGGTTTTTACGTGGCGGGTCCCAAGCCCAGCGCACAACCCATTGCTGGGACGGGGGTGGTTTCGCAACCAAATACACGTTTATATAGCGAGCCGCTTGCTCCAAGCAGACACCCGCTTGCAGCCGCACCTACTGGTGAACAGACGCTGCAGACTTCAGTGAGCCCTTAAACCGAATAAGTCAGAGTGGCCCCACCGAAGCTCCCTCTCTTTCTGCCGTGACCCAAGGCTCCACTCGGATTGGTTACCGCATCTCGCACATGGGTTGCTCACGTTGCCCAGAGTGCGCGAACGAGGACGCAAGACTCGGGATTGAGTATAGCCATGCAACTGTAACTGCATACCCAGCGCAATGACTATACCCCATTGCACTCCAAACATTTATGTTAGCCCATTAATATATAGATTATCATAAATCACACAACTAGTCTTCGTAATGCTGCCTAAAAATGACATGGAGTTGTAGGCTTTAGGTGCTTACAGATACATACATATGGAATAAAAGATCAGTTGAAGGGAAACTGTTCTAAGGGAGCTTTCACCTGTTTCAGTACAAAAGGACCTATCCGGAGTGAGAAACTTAATATTGGCATCAGCAAACGGATTTATTTGCTTTCTATCAAGTAAACAACCGCCTGATCCATGGTAGTTAGTGCGTTCTGAGTTCACCTCTAACCTCTGAAATTGTATGCTAAAATGCCAAAGTATTCATAAAGTGGTTCCGATCCGGTAAATANATAGTCTATTGGCAACGAAGTGGTGTGTTACTAATGAAATCAGAAACTTTATTTCGCTTACTTTCTATGTAGATACTAGCTTCGTTTTTTTAATACTTTCTAAAAACAGTGCTATGTAAGGCTAGCTTGATTATTTAATAACAACAAGAAGTGCCAGTTATTTACCTTAAAGTTTAACGGCTGTCATTTTCGATATAAGCAACCTTTTTTTTGTAAAAACTTTTTGATAATCAGACAAATGACGAGAGCCTGACGCATTTTTCAACCAATTTTGAAACCACAAAAACTCTCCAGAAGCAGAAACAAAAAAAAAAACACAAAACAAAACAAAATGTGAAAGCATATTACAAAACCCAAAACAGAAACAAAAAATAAACAATTGATTTTCAAGCAAACAATACAATCGACTTCAGTTCTAATATACAAATTTAGTAGTATCGTTAATTTCTTCATGACACAATGATCGGAATTAAACCAAATTAGTATGGGACTCCCCTTATGATAAAAAAAGGAATAATCTAAAACGGTCTTTGTCTTCGTATTCGTCCTTGTATTTGTATTCGTCTTGGGTTATCTTCGTATTCGTTTTTGTGTTCCTATTTCTTTCCGTCTTTGTGTTCGTCTTGGCCTTCGCATTTGTCTTCGTAGTCATCTTCGCAATATTCTTCGTATTCGTGTTGCAATTGTCCTCGTTTTCGTCTTTGAATTCAAATTCGTCTACGTATTCGTTTTCGTTTTCGTGTTCGTGTTCGTATTCATATTCGTGCTGGTCTTCGTATTCGTCTTCGGTTATTCTTCGTATTCGTTTGTGTGTCCTTGTAAGCCTTCGCATTTATCTTCGTACTCATCTTCGCAATATTCTTCGTATTCGTGTTGGTGTTCGTCCTCATTTTCGTCTTCGAATTCCAATTCTTCTCCGTGTTCGTTTTCATATTTGTGTTCGTATTCGTGTTCGTCTCGTATTCTTCCTCGGCGTCGTATGCACGTCAAATACGGCTACATAGTTATCTTCGTATTCTTCTGCGGATTCGTCTTTGGTTGGTTTTAATCTACGTTTTCGTATTTGTCTTCGTATTCTTTATTCTCCTGTTAATCGTTGTATTCGTATTCGTATTCGTATTCGTTTTGCTCTTGGTATTCCTCATCGTTAAATTCGTGACCGTGATTGTCTTAATATTCTTGCCTTCCACAAAAAAAATATCTTTAGAATAGTGTTTTTGATTCAAAAATCGGCCGCGTAGCACTGCCAAACTAAAACGAACAAACATTTATGTTCTTCTTCTTCTTCTTTTTTGGCGCTGTAACCGCCTAAGCGATTTTGGCCGAGTTCAGCAAAGCACGCCAGTCGTTTCTCCTCTGTGCCAACTGACGCCAATTGGAAACGCCAAGTGAAGCCAAGTCCTTCTCCACCTGATCTTTCCATCGCAGTGGGGGCCTCCCTCTTCCTCTGCTACCACCAGCGGGTTCCGAGTTGAATACTTTCAGAGCTGGAGCGTCGGTGTCCATTCGAACGACATGACCAAGCCAGCGGAGCCGCTGTATTTTAATTCGCTGCACTATGTCCAT
>NW_016157822.1:75017-87771 GCF_001687245.7 Rhagoletis zephyria | reverse complement strand
GCGAGCCGCTTGCTCCAAGCAGACACCCGCTTGCAGCCGCACCTACTGGTGAACAGACGCTGCAGACTTCAGTGAGCCCTTAAACCGAATAAGTCAGAGTGGCCCCACCGAAGCTCCCTCTCTTTCTGCCGTGACCCAAGGCTCCACTCGCATTGGTTACCGCATCTCGCACATGGGTTGCTCACGTTGCCCAGAGTGCGCGAACGAGGACGCAAGACTCGGGATTGAGTATAGCCATGCAACTGTAACTGCATACCCAGCGCAATGACTATACCCCATTGCACTCCAAACATTTATGTTAGCCCATTAATATATAGATTATCATAAATCACACAACTAGTCTTCGTAATGCTGCCTAAAAATGACATGGAGTTGTAGGCTTTAGGTGCTTACAGATACATACATATGGAATAAAAGATCAGTTGAAGGGAAACTGTTCTAAGGGAGCTTTCACCTGTTTCAGTACAAAAGGACCTATCCGGAGTGAGAAACTTAATATTGGCATCAGCAAACGGATTTATTTGCTTTCTATCAAGTAAACAACCGCCTGATCCATGGTAGTTAGTGCGTTCTGAGTTCACCTCTAACCTCTGAAATTGTATGCTAAAATGCCAAAGTATTCATAAAGTGGTTCCGATCCGGTAAATACGCTTTCCGATCCTTCTCAGGTTCGTTGACGAATTTTGCTAAAAAAAAAAGTGATTGGGAATCTATTCCCATAAACTGAAGGGTGTTAAAACACTACTCAAGAAGTTTGTAAATAGTTAACCTCTTGACTTCAGTACGGTTCATTAAAGTGGCAAGTTAATATGCAATTGTCCCCGTAATTTTATCTATCTTGGAATCGACATAATATGTACATATAACGGATGTCCTAGAGCACCCGTCATGCCTTTCTAAAATGAAGGAAAATGTTTTTTTTTTATTATTATTATTGGATAACGCAAAAATATGAACTACTTAGTCAAGGATTCTCGTATCTTTTGGGCGTATTACCGTCTTCCGGTTTCGGCTCTGAGTGTGTTTAACAGGCTGGATAAAAAAACATATTCCTCCATTTTTAAAGGAGCGAAAGGGTGGTCCAGGACACCCGGTACACATAAAAATTTTATTCGAAAATTAAAATTCAGAAAGCGAAATACAAAGTCGGATATACATATCTACCTGGGACTTCCACCCTTACACCGCAGGTTCCAAATAAACGCGGAGTAGTCTTTTCACACTATCTTACAAGCCATTTCATTGGCTTCTTTTACAATCAAATCAAAGAGGTTTTACCAAACCATATTAATCAGGGTTTGCTCCCACCTCTCGGTAGAACAATTTTGGGTTCGTTGTCATCGAAATATCCCAGAATTTAAGGCAGACAATAATTTCGCCAGAGAGGGTGACTGGATGTCTTCAGGCGAGGCACGTTAACTCTGCTATTGGCATTCACGGCAGAAGGCCTATAATTACTACATAGTTGTAGGGTCGTAAAACGCAAATTGCCAGTAGTACAGAAGAATTGCTTTGGGAGAGTTTGAGTGCAACTCTCTTCAGCATATGTTCACAACTTCTGGGATTCTCGTGTTAACGAAAATCCTCCACCGCATGACGGTGACGTTGTCGTTGCTTCTCTCTCTCTATCAACAGCAATTTCATATGTTGATATGGGCGGAAGGGCGCTTCTCTCTGTACACCCTCGAATGGCTCTTATACAAGTACAGGTGCGAAATGTGATCCAGTTCCCTTTGAAACAATGCACTGGAGATAGCCCACTCGATGTCCAACAAATCGTATAGATCTTTAGACTCTACCTAATTTACTTCGTCGATGGTCGTACTCAAATCATAAGGTCAATGGATTCAAAACACAAAAATTCTATGCTTCGAAATGATTTTTGGCCCTACCAAACTGAGTTATAGTTGAAATTGAAAAATTATTTAGTACACTTTCCTGCAGATTACACACTTATCGTATAGTAAAATAATAAAAATCATTCACTGCACCTTTTCAGTGCTTCATGGAAGAGGTGAAAGAGCATCCGTATGTGTTGCAGTGTGACGACGCCAAACCATTGATTGTTGAGACATTTAAATTTATGTATGATTTGGATATAATGAATCCATCATCGGGCGAGGTATTTACGAAAAAAACAAATGCTATGCTCTACTCTCTTTTCCCGCTCAGCTCAAATTTATATGTGCCATTTCGTATGCCATTTTCTAAAAAGCTCACAACACCACCATTAGCAATGCCACGCCTGCCACATGAGGTCATCTTTGCCATAGGCGGCTGGAGCGGTGGCACTTCGAAGGGCTGCATTGAGACCTATGACACACGCGCCGATCGTTGGGTGAATATACCAGCCGAGGATCCAGCTGGACCGCGTGCCTATCATGGCACCGCCGTCATTGGTTATAAAATCTATTCGATTGGTGGGTATGATGGCGTGGAATACTTTAATACATGTCGGGTATTTGATGCGGTGCGAAAGAACTGGAAGGAGGTATGAGTAAAAATACAAATCTAGAGTAAATGTAGTGTGTAATTAATATGCGGATTTTTATGTTTTCTCCGCACCGCCCAATCTTTTTTGTGTCTCAGTTTTATTTTTTGCTTCTTCTTGGTTTTGTTAGATTGCGCCAATGCATTGTCGTCGCTGCTATGTTAGCGTGGCTGAACTTAACGGTCTTATCTACGCAATTGGCGGTTACGATGGTCATAATCGCTTAAATACGGTCGAGCGTTATAATCCGAAGACAAATCAGTGGACCGTTATAACATCGATGAATATGCAAAGATCTGACGCAAGCGCATGCACGTTGAGGGGGAAAATTTATACAACGGGTAAGTGGAAAGCGGTAAGGGAGGGGGAAGATGGTGAAGAGGGTGACATCGCTGCAGCGTCGCATTCGAGTGTTCATGCTTTTACGGATTTTAATTTTTTATTTTTTTTTGCATTTTTATTTATAGTTAATGGTTTATTTTAGGATTAAATTTGCATGTTTATTTTTAGCCGTTAAGCTGATAGCTGCGACGCAATTGTGAAAAAGAAGTAAAAGTAGCATTCACTTTCGTTTCAAGATTTCTTAGGAAATATGTACATTTTTTCACTTACTCTTATTTGCTTACGCCTCAATTATTCTTGAATTTATTTAAACTGAAAATACTTCTTTGTCTGTACTTTAAACGCTTATGAATTTATTATTTGTTAACTGCCGAATTTTAGTTAACCCCCCACTGTAGAGACGGCACTAAGGCCAATAAGTTTTAAAGTTTTTTAATAGATTTGAGTAAACGCCGCGAATTTCACTTTAACAAGCTTTTATTTAACTTGCTTTATATGTACATAATATGTATGTAAATATGTATTGGTCAATCCATTAATTTTAACCAATTTCCCGATGAGCTAGAGACGGGAACTTAGAACACGACGAGATGCAATATCAAAGATGAATAATCCATTGGGTGGCACAGGAGTTGAGATATATGAAAAAACCCGGTGTTTATAGTCCAATTGATATTTTATGTATGTATATATGTATGTACAATAGGGTGGCCCATAAATCCATGTGAAAAACTAAAGGTGGCATTTTAATGCTCTCACCCCTAGGATAGAAGACTATATCGAAAAAAACTTTACCCCTGTTTTTTTTTTAATTTTGAAATAAAAAGATATTTAGAAGTCGCTCAAAGTATATAAACAAAAAAAAAATTAATAAAATTCTTGAAAATCATTTTCTTTCGATCGCGAAATTCCAATTCTCTTCAGAAATTTTCCAATAACTCAATTGTTTATTTAACCATTTTCTATATACACTTTTTCTTATAGGACCCCCAAAAACCACAAAAAATGCAATGGGGAACCCATTTGAGGTCATTAGGGGTCCTATAAAAAATAGTTAACAATTGAAAATGGTTAAATCAACCTATGGGTATTGTTACTGGAAATCCCCTGAAGAGAAACGAAGTTTAACGAAGACTTTTTTCCATATAAAATACATGGAAAACTTTGAGCGCTTTGAGTGACCTTTAAATATTTTTTTGATTTCAAAATAATATAGAACAATCCTAGGGGTGAGAGCATTAAAATTACGGCTTCACTTTTTTTTTTTTACTACCCTAATGTGCATATACAAATTGCCTATGTGAAGGAAATATCTCCACTAGAAATTTAGCCGGTAGGTGGCGCGGGTGTCGATATATTTTTAAAACATGCATCCATGGTCGGATTGAGTTTATATTTGGATATATCTGTATTAATCACATAAAAAGGAATAACCTAATTTATGTTCCGATTTGGTTCTTATTTACATATAATGCTTGTTTCGAAAAAATGTGTTCCTATTAACTTATTTAGAACTCACCCACTAATAGATTGTGGACCTAGCTTAGAATCCGCCACATAAACCCGACCAATAAAAACATCGTTCGCCTAGAAGATCCGACATGTACTTCTTTTTTGTAAAACTGTCTCCATTATCGCAGTACGCGTGGTGAGATTAGCGCCGTTTGACGCTGTAGCCGCCCACGCACCCACCCACATTTTAAATTTCGTTGATAGGTTCATACAGCTCATAGATCCAGTTGTTGCTGTGTCCAATGCGTAAAGATCAGCAAGTATTCCACAAAATCTTCCTACCAAATATTCCAACGGTCGCCTCATTGGACGGTGCCATTGTCCATGCTTCTGTGCCATATACCAGCGCAGGAGTGACTTGTGGAGGCTTTTTTTTATAGGATGGAAAAGTCTTCTGCTCATTAGTACGGTGACCATGCTACTTTATTTCAAAGGGCAGCCCTTTTTCTCACGATTTTGTCCTTTGACTTTATTTATTTTTCCAAAAGTCTAACTTGTCCTTTGAAAGTACTTTTTTTGATTCGATGCCAGAAATTAATGCAAATTCTGAGTAAATAGCAAGGATTCATTAGTCCTTTAAGAGATGCTTCAGATTATGTTGTAGTATTTAGGTATAGGCAGGACAGTGCCAGAGAAAGTTTTCAATGCTCTTTACCACCTGCTACTGCAAATGTGATAGAAAACATTAAACGGAAACCGTTTACGCCTTTGTGCATTTCCATTGAGCAATATCCGTTGATTAAACCAATCTCTGAGCTAACGGACAGACGATCAAGGAGAACTAGAGACTCAAATCTGTTTTCATTAATTCGCTGAAGATTTGCTCCTAACGGAGATTCTTTTCGAAAACTTGTTATAAAGTTTCCAAAAACTATAAAATACTATGTAAATTCGTTCCAAAAATGTTCATCATTCCTCGTCCAATTCTGTTCCATGGCAGTAGAAACAACAAATACATAGAAGCAATTATATTTGAAATACGAGTAGGTAAAACAGTGACAGACGCTTTTAGAAAAGACGAAGGCAGACAGGACAGGCAGGAAAGAAAATAAACAATTTTATTTTTTAAAGCATCAATAGACAAGAAACTTACAGGGATTAATTAAAAAATGTAAAACTTAAGGCGGATTCATCGTTTTAGCAGTGGTTATTGTTGCGTTTCTCTTTCTGGGAGAGCAATTGAGAAAACTTGCGTACGCTTTTAAGTTGTTAACTCATCTTCCACTTTCAGTCAGAACTAGAGCGATGAATCCACCTTTAGAGATGATTCTTGCGCTTTTTGTTTAATTTGTAAAACCTTCGCTTTTCAAGCGCGATGTAGTTTCGAGAAAGAGATCTCAGTGGGTTAACAATAAGTTCCATCGCGTGTCTTCAGAGGCCTAAAAATTCGCGTACTAAATATCTTATTATACATATACTCGTAGTGTGATTGGTTGTCTTCCGAATGTTAACTTCCCAGCCTTAGTTTCTTACGATCCTATTCGGTTAGTTAGTGCTGATCCCTGAAAATAAATGGTTTCTCTTTGTTTCCCCACTGCAGGTGGTTTCAATGGGCAGGAATGTTTAGATAGCGCCGAATCTTATGATCCGGCCACCAACGTTTGGACGCGCATACCCAATATGAATCATCGTCGTTCGGGCGTATCCTGTGTGGCCTTTCGTGGACAGCTTTATGTGATTGGCGGCTTTAATGGTACTGCGCGTCTATCCACTGGCGAACGTTACGATCCCGATGCGCAATCGTGGTCGTTTATACGCGAAATGAATCACTCTCGTAGCAATTTTGGACTAGAAATAATAGATGATATGATTTTCGCTATCGGCGGTTTTAATGGCGTCTCAACCATTTCACACACAGAATGCTATGTGGCCGAGACTGATGAGTGGTAAGGTGAAATGGGTTTTCAATAAAAAATATATATATTTAAAAATTGATTTTCCATCCACAGGATGGAAGCGACCGATATGAATGTAGTACGTTCGGCGCTCACAGCCAACAATGTAGCTGGATTGCCAAATAAACGTGACTACATACACAAGGAACGCGATCGCTTGATGGAGGAACGTCGTCAGCGGCTGCTAGCAAGCGCCATGGCACGCGATGCGGAGACGATCTCCGTATCGAATGCCTCAGTGGAGACACAAGATGCCGCTATGGACGATTACGATAGCCCAAACGAGGATGATGATGCCGACGATGAGGTAGATGCCGCTGCAGCGCTTGCACCGGTAATTGAGGATCGTCATGAAGATCAGCATCCCGATCCGAATCGGCGTTTCCGCGTGCAATTGAGAGCGCAACGTTTCGGTTCGCAACATGAGATACGAAGAAGGGCATAAAGTAATGCATGTAAGTATCTTTGTATGTTTGTATCTTTTACTAACCGTAATAAGTTAAATTTAACGTTTTAAGCATAAGCGGTATCTTCAATTACGAAGTGATAACAAAATTTACATAAATGAGAAATTCTTTGTAATATGAATAAGTGAATGTACCGGATGAGGAATAGTATACATACATACATAAAAAAATCAAAGCGGATTTTTTTGGCTTACCAGAAACCAGAATCTATTATCTATTATGTGTCTTATTAAACCAATGAGCAAGAGGGAAGAACAAATTGAAATCAATGGATTGATGACAAAATTTTTACACCTAGCAAGAGTGATAACAATGNAAAAAAATCAAAGCGGATTTTTTTGGCTTACCAGAAACCAGAATCTATTACAAATATATGTGTCTTATTAAACCAATGAGCAAGAGGGAAGAACAAATTGAAATCAATGGATTGATGACAAAATTTTTACACCTAGCAAGAGTGATGGCCTGATAACGCAAAGTATTAAATGGGTGAATAATCAAGGTTGATGAGTAGCGATTGAATTCAAGTGAGCGAACTTAATGTAGCAAATACCGGTGAGCAAAAAGGATGATTTTTTTTAGACTTCTTCAATCACAATTTTACGACATATGAATGTATTGTAAACAAAATTTGTTTCAATTGTACTAAATTTTATTTAGTGATATTTATAAAATCAAAATTAATAAAACTTGGTAACGTAAAAAACTATAGCCCAAAAAAGTTGGCATATCATTTAATTTTTTCGTTTTCGAGATAATGGGCCGTATGAATAAAAACTAAGCACATGCTTTTTCTTAAAATTGCATACCTTTTACTTCANAATAAAACTTGGTAACGTAAAAAACTATAGCCCAAAAAAGTTGGCATATCATTTAATTTTTTTTTTTTCGTTTTCGAGATAATGGGCCGTATGAATAAAAACTAAGCAAATGCTTTTTCTTAAAATTGCATACCTTTTACTTCATTTTTTTTTTAATAAATCGAGTGAAAGGTCTGAAATTTTAAGAAAAAGCAATTGCTTTTTTTATTCATTCGACCCATTATACCACTGGGTGGGCTTTATTGTTATCGGTATACATATGTTTGTATATGCACATATGTATATAGTATTTACATTAGACTGAATCACTCCCAAAAAAAAAAAAAAATCGGTTCCTTTTTTCCATTGGAATTATAAAATCTATTATATTTTAAGATTGCACCAAAATATTTCGGAAAAATATTAAGATTTAGTTTAATTAGTTTTAATTTAGTTTTTTATTTATTAAAAAATTAAATTTTTTTAATTATTCTTAGGAAAAAAATCACCTCAGATGGCAAAACAGTTTAAGCTTAAAAAAATTTGCATAAAAATATCTTCAAACACTTTCCACAGAATCCTTATAATGAGATTTTTGATGCTGTTTTTGAACTTTTTTCAAAGATTGGTTTAAGAAAAACTTAAATAACTCGGTCAAAACTTTACCGATTTAGGGCCGCCTTTGCAAGTAGGTTTTAAAATTTATCTGCCCTTAAACACAAATTTTGTTCTGAAAAATGTTTTTGAAGGGCAGATAAATTTTAAAATCTACTTGAAAAACGGCATATATTTTGTCACCCTTTTTTAATGCCTTGCAAATAATTTAATTCAAAGTATGAAAGAGAAAGGTAAAATGAACGAGCGTCATTCCAAAAATTGAGACATGAATGAGTTTTTTTGCAAAGAAATAAAACAGGTGAGAAAATACCTTTCTACTGATACCTCATAAGTCTAAATCGGTATAGTTTTGGTCCAGTTACTTAAGTTTTTCTAAAAAAAAAATAAAAAAGTTAAAAAAAACAGCTTCAAAAATCTCGTTATTTTGATTAGGTTTGATATATCATATTTTTAGATCCGACTGTAAATATCGACGATATTACAATAAATGTTGCAATTCGACCCCTACATTCGGCAAAAGAAAAAATTTCGAAATTGTCTCAAGACAAAAGCATCAATATATATATCATATTTTAAGATCCGACTGTAAATGCCAAAGAAAACACGAAAAACGTAAAAATAGACCCCGCCAAAAGCAAAAGATCTAAGCGTGCACGTATTCAGTCAATAGGTTACTATTGTCGCTGTAATTGTTGTTGTAGCGGCTATTGAAAGTCAGAAGTGCACTGAATTTTTGTACTGGTTTTGGTCCTTCAACTAGCTATCGCTGACGAAGAGCTTCAGCTTATTTGAGAGAGGTTAAACTCCGTTTTATCGAAACTTGACCACAGCATAGCCAATATATGACCGGCTCGTGAAGGCATCCGATATAACACCACCGCCTGCTAGCTTGCTGCTCTCTTAAACTCACCCAGATAACACCTCTTTATCTGGCACGACTCAGTCGCAACAGCACGTATCCTGGGCCTACTGTTAGTTCAGCTTGTCGCCAACGATTTATAGACCAGCTGAACTGGGCAGTGCAGCTACAACAGCAACTCGTCGCTTGGACTTTATTAACTAAATAATAGGCGGCAACAAAGCCCAATCGGCGATCAAGAATTTCAATCCCCCATCATGCCTGGTCAATTTGGACGGTTAATCACAGCTTATTTAAACAGAGGTGGATGTCTTGGTATGCTTCTACCTTGTTTTTTTGCTTGCGCGGATTCATTAGTTGTCGAATCTCCAAATTGAAATATCTGTTATGGAAATTTGAGCGAATGCTTAGAATATAACTCCACAATGCGCTTTTCCGAGCTTTAATGAGTTACAGGCTTTCAGCTAAAGCTACAACTTGTTGTGGAGTTGTACTCCTAGGTCATTCGTTAGACCTGCCGATTTGCCAATAAGTTTCTCATACGACTCGATGTATCTTGGTGTAAAGTATGTAAAAACAATTAAGGATAAAAGATTACATGTACCTCTTACTTTTGATGATATATTTCAGTGTATATTCCTAATTAATGATTACATCTCGAAAAAAAATGCGCTATGTCAATGAATTCCGATTTCTTTGCAAGCTAGACGCATTAAAAAGTCCTGCTTACGTACATACATATCCGTACTCTAGCAGACATTAACTTATGCATGTATGTATTTACGTATGTATGTACGCGTGTGTATAACAATCATGTTAAGTCGCACAACACATTTGAAATTTCCGTTAATCCTTATACTCAAAACAGGACTGCTGTGTGCTCTACTGTCCTTGGTTTGGTATTTCATACATAGAATAATTAATAAAAACAAAAACGTATAAAAGACTCGCGCAACAGGCAAATGCATGTCATTTCGATTACTACGCTGTTGTTGGTAGCAACTCGCCAGGCTGTGCGCAGTACAGACTTATACTAAGCGAGAAATCGTTATTGAAATGGTAAAAACGATTACATATTCGAACATTTTCTGTGAAATTTAAACAAGCTGTTATTATTTCATTTTTACTTGCATATAGTATCAATATTTCAACGCTTTTGCACTTGTCGCATTTATTTCCTTCTCAACATCTGCTTTGAGCCAAGTGCTGGAGGCGCAACCCATCAATAGCAGTCCCACCGCTGCGCCATTGGGCTGTCATCAGCGTCTCTACACATACCGCATCACACAGGCTGACGCACAGGGTCGTGAATGTTGGGATTATGTGAGTGTACGTTCTTGTTGGGGTCGTTGTGACTCCAGTGAAATTTCCGATTGGAGATTTCCATATAAACGCTCATTTCATCCGGTTTGTGTACATGCTACGCGCCAACCAGCAGTAGCGTTGTTGAGAAATTGTCATCCGGAAGCCAGTGAGGTGAGTTGTTTTTAATTTAAATTGGCTAGTAGCGTCTTAATTATTGCATTCGTTTAGGAAGCACGCCGCTATGAGTATATGGAAGCAGGCAGCTGCCATTGCCATACTTGCTCCTCTCTGGATACCAGTTGCGAGGCGCCTGTTAATAATATACTGGATGAGCGATCCGGTGTGAAAGTGTTGGCGTTAACTGGTTCAGATTCCGATGTCTTGGATTATTAAATTTAATTTTGTTGATTTTGCCTATTCTTATCAGCTGTTATCAGGTTATCAGTTGAGTGCGGCGATGTAGGGCTTTCATAGGAAATATTTATATTTGTAAAAATTGTGTATTATATTAATTATTGTATTTATATGTATTGAGCAAATAAAACTAAAAAAGTTTTAAATACCCCGTATAATTTCTCTGCTAAATTAATGAGAAATTGCATAATTTTGTTGCATACATTATAAAGTTATTTTAAATTTCGTTAACTTCCTTTTGTCTAACAAAATTAATTTATTGATTATTTCAGAAAAAAACACAGCATTGGCAAAGCGTTTTGTTTTATTTCGGTGTGTGTTTTTTTTCAATTGTGTTTAGTTCTACAATTTGTTGTACCACTATTTTTAATTTACATACATACACCGCAAAAACATACTCCCCTGGATTACACAAAAAATTTAAAGTATAGTTGTGTTATTTTTTCAGTATTTTATCATTTTTGCTTACTAAGCAAAGTGTCTTCGGTATTATTTTGTTCAACTTAACTCATCACGTTCTAGTAACTAATACAATTAAAAAAAAATAAAAATTAGAAAACAAGGGAAACTTACAACTTAGATTTGCTATGTACGTTTGAGCGCGTTACATAGAGGAATAACGCAACTCCATTCATCTCCACGATCTGGAGTTACATATGTCACTACCAGCAGCTAACTACCATTCGTATATGTATACAAAATAATGCAGTCAGTTTACTACATCCACTTCAATTTTTGAAACACTTGTGACTTTACAGGAATTTCAAATTAGACCCGCCGGAACTCGACCGCATAAATTGGAAGAGACAATAAAGCGTTGTTATACCAAGTCCTACACCTCCACCGATTGCGCACCTTCTAAGACCGGCTGTATTATGAAAGCAGAAATTGTTGTATAACATTAATTGCTTCGAAAAAAATCTGCAATTACTCTAACCTGTAGATTTGTACAACAATCCCGTAGCTGTGCCAGCGATAACCGTGTTAATATCATCGTCTTCACCGCGTACACTTTGCAGCAGTACACCGAAAGCGGAATACATCACGGCTATTGTCCCCAGAGTGTTTGCAGTGCCTGAGCCTTGTTTCATCACATGATTGAGCAGTCTGGTTGATGAAAGAAAAGCAATTGTTTCGTAAAATAAATTATATACATATGTACATATATAGCAATAGTTCAAAATCAGTCATATTACTGTGTTCGTCTCAATTTTCCGGTCTGTTTCAATGCGGTGGTTGTTTGAAGACCATTGTAAAATCCAGCCAACCCACCGATTCCCGCCCCAACTATCACAGAACTTCCAATCTGTGAAAACGCTAGTTCGAAGCGTCCACGTTGCTTATTGGCGCCTTCCGGAAAAATAAATTCTGGTTGCGCTTGTTGCAGGAAACGCGGGTCGTAATTTAGATATGGTGATATAGGGGTACTAAATGTGCTTGTACCGGATGACGCTCCACTCGATCGATTCGTGCGTGCTTCATCTGTTGTTTTGTATGATGAAAAAATACATATGTTAATTCATAATCTATTATTAAAGTGCATTGTTATTTTCCACTAGACACGGCAATTGCGTAATGTACACCCTGTATGGCGTGACAAATCTTTCCAAGCTTCTGAACGCGCTTACCTGTTGATGACGACCCCAGCGATAGTGGTTGACTTAAGTAGTCTTCGCTCATTGTTATTTTCACGTTATTTATGTATTTAAACTCAAATTTTCTTTAAGAATCTAGCCAATTCTTTCCCCGATAAAAGCTTGTGGAATTTTCCTAATGTCTTCAACCCAACTGCTTTGACAGTAGAAACTTCAAACACATGTGCGCAGAAACTTGACGAAAAAGAACGTAAATAAGGTATTCACCATGATATTTCAGAGCCATACCATTGCGAACGTGAAGAAAAGAAAAAATTCCAAGTACATAATTCAAAAAGTTAAGGGTTAATTTTAAGTGCTTACATAAACATTAATATTGAGTGATTAACAACACCAAAATGTTTCTGATTAATGCATTATTAAAAGGCCCTTATTATAATATATATAAAAAAAAAA
>NW_016157822.1:46540-73117 GCF_001687245.7 Rhagoletis zephyria | reverse complement strand
TCTCTGTAGTCTTTCTGGCATCGTATAGCTTCTATATTTGTTTCCAAGCCTTGGAGTTTTGCACTATTTGCTGTGGCTTCAATTTCATTTGGAATTCTTACTCGTTCCATTTGCCAGCGCAACGGCGGCCACAGAATGCAATTTTTATTTGAACGCCCTACCCACTACCTGAAATAAAATAATAATATAAATAATGTAAAGGAAACACAAAATAAATTTACCGTCTTCTCGATTCAATAAATTGCCACCAGATTGTTTTATTTTAGACTTTCAACTAAATTGTATGCTATATTTACTTTTTTTCGTCGAAATTGTATGCGATTTGACAGATCGCCAACAACAACTTTTATATTATGACGTAGATGCGCAGAACGAAAAATTTTTGCACCCCTATCGGCGCAATCTTTGTATTCTATCATTCTTGGATTTTAATAATTATTTAGTGATATTTCAGCCAAATCAGTGTAGTACCAATGACATGTAAACAAACCGTTTGACGTTTTTACAGGAAATAGTGCTTAGTGCTTTTTGCTATGCACTTCTACATCTGTTCTCCTTTTACTCTCATTTGAGAGAGTAAAATTGTAGTTTGACAGTTCCACAGGTTTTAGTCCGAAGTTCAAAGGAACAGACTAAATGAAAACCAGACTTTAAGCAATTTATTCTTTTATCACTTCATATGAAGACCCCTAATTCAAGCGTAAATTGGGGAAAAATAATCGATTAATTTAATCAAATGATTAACTCCTGCAATCACTAGTTCAGTCAGTTGTTTTTTGATGTGTTGGTTGTTCTTTTCGGGACTGCTGACGAAATTCGTTTTCAAATAAATACAAAATTTTCTTTTGTGTAACTTATAAAAGATTTGTGGAAGCAGAAAAATTATATAAAAGGCATTTCGAAAGTACCGTGAGTGGCGTAGCGGAGAAGCTGGTTTTTTTGGTGATGGCTTCGACTGATGTAAATGTGAAACTGTCTCGTCTCTATCACTTGGCGCAGAAGTTTAATAATTTTTACCTGACAGGTAGGTGAAAACCCATCAATTGCAGTTTTAATTTTCATCTTAATTCCGTAGCAGCAAAAAAATAATATCAGAAGACCGATGGTTTATATGTAAAAACTGGCCTTCATCGATTTGTGTACAAAATTGAAAAGGGTTTTATGTATGTGACGTTCTAAATAGAATGTCCTTCGGGTGTGTATAGCATCAAAAGTAAAAAAAAATATGCGGATGGAAAAACACACCCATTAACGAATTACTGAAGAATTAGGACAACACGACCAATATCGACCGAAATCTTAAAAAAGTGTGGGTGAATAATATAACGAGAATTAGTAGTAATTTCAATAATTAAGTGTATCCTTATTGAATGTACCAAAATTCGTATGTACAGAGTATTGGCTCTTGGGAAAGCAGATGTACATATGTATGTATGTACATGTTTCACGTAAATGCAAACATCCCTATGTTTATACATGGCTTAATCTCCTTTTGTATTTAAGTATCAGCAGATATACGATTTTTATTAGGTTTTCGGTTCCTAATTATTTACTAATTACTATGCAAATTATGTATGTACATATAATTTTTGGTGGTTTTTGGCATGGGTGTGGCCGACAAGCACAATGCTATTTGTACATAAGTATGTCTATGTACTATGTTTACATTACGATAAAGGATAATGAACTTTGCGAAGCTGTTGGACGTTTCTACGAAAATACTTAATGTTGTCATAACTTGAAGCTTTTAAGATGCGGCTAAATTATCAATTTTTCTTATATCATATTATCTTTACAGACGAAAATTTCTATGAATACATACATTAATAGGTACAAACTCGTGTTTAAACAAATTTTATTAGACATAATGTACATACATACATTTGAAGGGTTTAGAATCAAAAGTATCTAAGTAGGTCTGACATTGTTTTAAGATAATTAAAGTTAAAGTTGATTACTTAGTGTAAATTCTGGGTAAATTCATTTGAAATGATTCTTGCCTAAATGAATGCAGGTTAATTAACTAGTTCAAAGAATGTGTATTCTTTGTCACGAAATAAATACTATAGTGGTATTCATCTAAACCGATAACTTTATCAAGCAGATAATCTTATAAGTTTATGCACTCTGTTACATGAACGACCCACACTCTCTTTTCGTTTACACATGCGACAATAGTCGTGTTTTCTTTGGTTATAAAGCGCAGTGTCACTAACTTTATACTACTAGCACGGGGATAAAGAAATTATAGAAACTACCTCACTAAATTGGAAAAAATTATATTTACGAGATATCTATTTAAATAAATGTACATATAACATAAAGGCTATTTATTTGAAGCAAGTTATAAGAAACAATGGCAGAATGTCTGTTTGTGTATGAATTCATTTGTCACGGCTACCAAACTTTGCGAATTATCAGTGAAACAAAACAAACAGACGGGATAATAATTGAACCAGATCTCTATCAGGATCATATCGTTGTTGAATTTGCGTGCAAAATTTGTATGCGGATCCCGATTATTGCCTAAGAAAACATAGCTAGAGTTGCGACAGAGTTGCATTGTCTTCAGTTTATCAAGTTTATTCAGTGAAATCGCTGGATAAATTTATCAGAAATGTGTAAACGAGTTTCCATACAAATTTTGACGGTTCATTTATAAGGTTTACACAATTATAAGTTTATACGGTTTACAATGCATTTATAAGGTTTGATGAATACCCTTTATATATAACTATACAAATATGAATATAACTTATATTTTCAAAAAAATGTCACTTAGACCCTTATAGTTCTAACCCCTTCATTTGTATACTTGAGCTAGACATTTTCAGTAATAGAAATTTAGTATGTAATTGTGCTATCATTCGTAAACTTTATCGTTCTGGTAACTTAGCCACTAGAGAAGTACTGTGGATGATAGTTGTAAATGCAAGGGGATAGTTATTTCCACAACAACAAAGTAACGAGTAAAATAACACTATACATAATTAAAAATCGGTTAAGGCATATACAACGAATTCGCAATCAATAACAAATAACAGTTTATCTAAAAAATGTAATTACTAGGGCTAGAAAACTCATGCACTAAAAATCCAAAATATGCCCATATAATATGCACTCAAAAGTCAAAAATATGTGCTATAAATAAGTAAAATATCTAGAGGCGATATTTGGAGTAATTTTATTCATTTTAATTATACCCGAGCGCACTTGTGCACAAGGGTATATTAATTTTGTTCACATAACGGTTGTTTGTAACAGCCAAAACGAATCGAGATAGATATAGACAAATGTATACATAAATGATCAGGATGAAAAAAGAAATCGATTAAGCCATGTCTGTCTGTCCGTCCGTCTGTCCGTCTGTCCGTCTGTCCGTCTGTCCGTGTACACGATAACTCGAGCAAAAATTGAGATATCTCAACGAAATTTGGTATGTAGGTTTCCCTTAATCCAAGGTAGGTTGGTATTGAAAATGGGCGAAATCGGACTTTAACCACGCCCACTTCCCATATAACGGTAATTTCCAGAAATACGAAAACTGCGATATTTTAGTAACTACTGAAGATAATTCACTCAAAATTGATATTTACAATAATTTTTAGACGAAAAATAAGAATATTATAAATTTTTGGAAAATGGGCGTAGCCACGCCCACTTATGGTTACATGTGTATATCTTGGTAACCGCTGCACCAATTTCTTCCAAACTTGGCACAGTTGTTGGCCTTGGTACAGCATAAAAAACCGCCGAAACTTTTTAAAATCGGACAATAACCACGCCCACATCCCATATAACGGTAATTTAGAGAAATACAAAATCTTCGATAAATCAGTAAATATTGAAGCTAATTTATTCAAAATTGATGCTTGCAACAATTCTTTACCAAGAAATACGTTTGTGATAAATTTTTGGAAAATGGGCGTGGCACCGCCCACTTATGATCACATATATGTATCTCAGTAACCGTTCTACCAATTTGTACCAAACTCGGTGTGGTTATTGTGCTTGCCACATATAAGCAAACCGTTGAAAATTATTGAAATCGGACTAAAATAACGGCCGCTTCTCATATAACGGTAAATTTCAGAACTGCTTGAAACTTCAAAATCGAAATTTAAGGACTCTAATTTACTCAAAATTGATACGCCCCGGCTTACCATGTAGCCGTAGCTTTCGGTAAGGTGAAAAACATATATTTAATACGTGCGCCGGGTATTTAATGTTCGGCTCTGCCCGAACTTAGACTTTCTTACTTGTTTTTCCATTATTTTTTGTACAAAAAATTGGAACTTGAAAATGGGGTTATATCTTCCTCTGGCTATGGGAATCCGTTGACGCGATATGCATTTTTTTTTTGATATCCACTATATATAGCGATCTGTATTTTTTACATTTAACAATTAATTTATCTTAACTCTTAATTTTCTAACGGCGTGTGTGGATTGCACCCAATACACAACCACTTCCTGTGCGTAACCAGCTAACATTATTAAATTATTAATGCAGTAGATCTATTGGCTTTCTCTTAAGTCGGGTAAACATTTTAAATTATGGATATTGTTAACGGGCCCTTTATATCTTCAAAAATAATGTTGGTGGCCTGAATAGATTCTGTGCGGTATGAATTTATATGAGTATGCTTAATGTTGCTTCGGACCAGAATATCCGAGCCAGCATGCGCTTTGTTATCTAGGTGCAGGCAGACAGAACCGATAGCTTGGGATTGCAAAGTAGCTCTTATTAGTAAAATGAGATTTCCGATATGAGTAGTATGGCTATTTAATGGGTCTTAATGAAGGCTTTTACTACTCGTAAGTGTGTGTGAGTAAGTGTAAGTGATGTGAAATTGATAAGTTTGAGAATTTTTGATAATATTTATTTATTCCAAAAATTTACATAAAAGAAATGTTGTTTGCCGATTTGTGACCGAGCCAATAAATCGAAAGTCGCCAATTTGTTGCCATTGACGATTTTTGCCTATTATTCATTTATGTATGTGGGGTACTCTTTCTGAACGCTTCGCCCACCCTGCGAGTTCAACATGGGTTTTTCAAACTGGTAGGTAACCCCCTTATTTATCTCGAATTCAGAAAGAACGGAAAATTCTACGTTCATATAACATATATCTGGCGTTCATTTAACCGTCAGGGTTATATGAAGCGCCAATCTTCCTATTCAATATGTTTTTTTTTTTTTAACCAAATTTACTACTGCATGCATTTATTGTAAAATATTTCAATTTTCTGCAAAATGTGCAATAACGATTGAATGCTATTTTAAAGGGAATTTCATGATTGGTAAAGATAACTTAACCATTTCCTTTTAAAGCCCTAGTAATTAGATATCCTCCCGCCAATCGTATGACTGACTGCCCACTCAGTTCATGCTTATCATTTACATATTTACGATTATCGATTGTGTGCTTATTTGTAAATGCTTCAAGTGATAAGCATAAATTCACTTATCAAGTAGACGTTTGTTTGTTATTTAATATGTATATGCATATATGTACAAACATATTTCCCGGCTATTTTTAGCACTTAAAAATCATGTCAATTATGAATGAATTCGGATTACTAAGCGAAATTAGAAACCAGGGACATAAGAGGGAAGAATAATATAATAATATTGCAAAAAAAACGCTATTTTTTGACACTTTGACCTCGTTTTTCTCAAAATCTTGAGCTGATGGAATCTTTAAACTCACGGATTCGTAATCAGCGCAAAAAGGANCTTTTTTTTTTAATCAACTAGCGACACGTTAATTTGTTAATTTGATTATATAATGTTTGCAAACGTGACTTGGGTGATATGCTTTTGTTCCAGCCGTAAATAAGGTTTTTAATCACGGTTTATAAACAATAATTCTGTTTGTTTTCCTTTGACTAATGTTCTTGTGACTATAAAAAAGGTCGAGCAATAAGTATCTTATCGCTGAAATACAAGTACATACAAATTTTTTTCAATTGATATTGTTGCTAAAAACAAAACAATAGAATTAAACCTTGACTTTTGTTATCTTAGTTTTAGCAATAACCGATTACATTTGGAGTCTATTGATTGATTAATTGTTTATACACTATGTTTGGAATCGTTTACTCTTAGCGTTACGGAATTCGACCGTCGACGAAGATAAGTGANAAAAACAGCTTTAACATTTGCCGCAACAAAATTTTTTCCCATTTTTGTTCCTTGAGTGCGAAAAAATCTTTTAAGCCCTAAAATGGCGGGGCTTTTTCAGGACAATGTCGGGATTAGTTGGGAACCAATTTGCGCCTAGTTGGGGCTTAACTGGTCCCATACTACTAACAAGTGCGAAACTGTTTCCGAACTGGTTTCCAAATAGTCGCGAAGTAATCCCAAAATGGCCCTGAACAAGCCCCGTCCTTTAAGACTTAAAAAATTCTCTTCGCACCCATAATTATTATGAAGACTTTTACATATCAGTCTCAAAAGAGAAATCTTTCGACGATTTACAAATATTTATCTCTATGATAATTATTATGACAAGACTTTTAATACAAGTCTCAAAATAAAAGTCTTTGAAGACTTAAAAATATTTATCTCGATGATAATTATTATAAAAAGACTTTTATTGTATGTCTTAAAATAATAGTTATCGAGGATTTAAAAATTTTTCTCACACGTAATTATTAACAAAAAACTTTTATAATTCTTAAGAAAATTTTTATGACTTTTTTAAAACTCCACCATGAAATAATTATTCTGGGTCGCTGCTAGAAACACTAGTTAAAAGATGGAAAGAGAGAACGTTTAGCAATATGCTTGCATAACTTCGATTTGTATTGTAGAATTTAAAGCTGAAAGTAAATGCAGCTTATAAAAAAAAACAGCCGCATTTTTCGTAATGAGGGATAGACGAGTTTATAAAACAACATTTTTAAAAATTCCTAAAAACTGCATTTAGTTGCAGATTTGGCTCATGTTTAGAACATTTGTTAACGAAGTGAAAAGGAATATTTGGACTCAAAAATTACACGATAGGAGGCGCTGGGGTCGGGGTATTCCTAACGTTCGTATAAAGTGGGAGAATGATGGATAGCTACAAATATACATACGTCGCAATAAAATGTTGAAACCCCTTTTTTGAGGGCACCAATATAGATCTAAAACCAACTACGCTGGGGAACTGAAACTTGGCATGGATGCATAAATTGTAAATACCCTACTTATGGCGAAAATTTGGAGCTATGGGAAAAGCGGGCGTGGCATCGCCCATACAAACTGAACATCTCCTATCGCTTATCTCTGGAACCGCTTATGCTAACGTCCTGAAATTTTACATAGCTATAAATGTTATCAATACGCACTTACGACGGGAAGTGGCTGCTACATATGTTGTCAATAACGTACTTACTTGATCTGTCAGTTTCATCGAAATCGAAATGCTCATCGCAGAGAAATTTCGGTACTTGGACATGTGATCGCAGAAGATTTCATTTCAAAAAGTGCTTACGACACATGACGAAAATTACTTAGGGGATTGCCTTAAACTCGTAAAGTCTTAAACTGTGTAAAACTCTTAAGTTTACGAGGCTTTTTTGGGAACCTCTCTTTTGTGAAGCAATTTTTTTCGTAGTATTTTCCTTACCATTCCGCCATCTTATCTCTATCACTATTGGCTAAAATACAATTAAAAATGCCGAAAATTAGCAGAAAACCTAAGTCAATACAGTAAGTGGATGAAAGTCATTAATTTTATTCGCTTAATAATTTGTTTAATTTATTTTCATTATTTTATACATTTTAGGCCTGTATGCAGCTCTCAATAAAAGCAAAAACTCCATATAAAATGACGTACAAGAAATGGCTAAGAAATTTACTTGAGTCAAATTTCCTTAAGACAGTACGCAGTTCTTAAGAAATTTACTACGCTTTCTACTACGGGTTTCTAAAGTTTTTTGTGAAAAAAGAGCACAAGGCAACCCAGGTTTGCAACAGAAATATATGCCCGTTCCATTATTTCTTGAGGAAAGAGTGAGGCAACAGGCTGTGAGGTATCAAAAATGTCAAAATTCCTTGGACACACACACGAAATAATGGCAATTTTTTCTTGACAGTTTTCTTGAGAGCTGCATACAGGGCTTTTAGTATAAAAATTTCGGGCCCTCGGCAACACTGAAGTTTACGAGGTCGTTTGTGCACCAAATTTGCCTCTTAATTTTACGAGGGGCTCGTAAACAGTCCTTTTACGAGATTTACGAGGCTTTTACGAGTTTAGGAAAGACCCCTACTGTATTGGCAAAAATGGCTTACTCCACTTTGTTTTGAGCACAAAACTTCATCAAAATTTAAAGTTTAATCAAGCTGTAAAACTAACAATTTAACAGTTCATCTGCGACGAGAGGTCTGCACAAACGTTTATCACAGGAGATCTAACGCAGCAGATAAACAATCGCTAATGGAGACAGCAAGTTACAGCTAAATGAGGAAGTTGTATATCTATATATATATGTTGTATATACATATACATATATAGATGGGCAAGGATGTACGGGAAAACTTTTCATCCTGTGGGGCAGCGAGGATTCTTGGCCCCCCCTATGACAGAAAACGCTCATCTGTGCTCTTAGGTTTCCTTATAAGGACTTTTATTGGCTTACGCGTCGCACCAATGTTGTAGTTGCAAGATCAAAGAAGATTATGCACGTTTGGCAGAGATCTCACAGGTGGAAATAAGACCATCGACAAAGCTCATGACATCGAAAGGAATTGGTATTCCATATGGCATCAAATCGCTACAATTTTTAGCCTATGTATGAGGAGGATTCTGCTCTTTAGTCGTTTCAATTTTTTTTTTTTTACTTTACAAACCGTTTTTTCTTTTAAAAGCTATTTTTGTATTGGCCAACGCAAAAGTTCTTGCTAGGCGCCGCGAAGCAAGCGGGAATTAGCTAGTCTAATATACATATTTACATATATAATACATATTTATTTCAAAAGATGGTAATACAGATATCACAACACACACCTAACGCCCAGGTAATTATATGCTCACTTCACTCCTCTAATCACAACCATGAGTCATAATTTAGCATGCCGCCCAAATGACACACTTGGTATGGTGTTACGCATATCCAAATGTTGACATACATATTTACGTAAATATGTACATAAGTACGCGGATACATTCATACTTATTCGCAAATGCTTTGCTGCCAAATAAAGTTTGTTGTTAGTATATTGGCAACTAAGTACCACTATATACACAGTGGAATATATTCATTAAAATTGTTAACGAGATTGCTCTTTTGGTTGTCAAAACTTTTTCAATGAGATGAGTTTGGCTAAAAGAAGCGCGACCAGAATAAGGACAACCAACTAACGCCAGTAAGTGCGGTTGGCGCCATTAAAAATTATAATTGTCTCAGTCACCTTGAATGAGCTTGACATTGTGAATTCTATGTCGCAAGTGGCCACGCGCACGAGAAGACCAAACAGCGAACATATGCATGTACATACAATGATTTACATATTTACATATGTATATGTATGTATGCATTTGTATATCTTGAAGATCTTGATTGTGCGAATATAAATAGTTAGCGTGAATACTTATAAGAGATGGAAGTCGCGACACACATTTGTTAAATTCATTAATAACCGAAATAAGGAAAGCATATTTAAGTTTTACTGACGTATAGGGGCTACCCTCGGTTGAGAATTCTCAAAAATTTAATTAACGCTAGAATATCCAATTTCTTTAAGCAAAAATTATTTCCAAAAATACTGAGCAGGTGAGCGTATTTTTGAGATCTTGGCTCTCTTGTACGTATTTGGCACTTTTCAGGAAAATAGAACCATAAATACAAGGTGTAATGTGTGAAAGAATTTGCAGACTGCAAGACTGCCTAATTATTTCAGCAATTAATTGTTGGTGTAATTAAGTTTTCGCTGTTTTATAACTAGGAATATCTTTTTTTTTTAATCAACTAGCGACACGTTAATTTGTTAATTTGATTATATAATGTTTGCAAACGTGACTTGGGTGATATGCTTTTGTTCCAGCCGTAAATAAGGTTTTTAATCACGGTTTATAAACAATAATTCTGTTTGTTTTCCTTTGACTAATGTTCTTGTGACTATAAAAAAGGTCGAGCAATAAGTATCTTATCGCTGAAATACAAGTACATACAAATTTTTTTCAATTGATATTGTTGCTAAAAACAAAACAATAGAATTAAACCTTGACTTTTGTTATCTTAGTTTTAGCAATAACCGATTACATTTGGAGTCTATTGATTGATTAATTGTTTATACACTATGTTTGGAATCGTTTACTCTTAGCGTTACGGAATTCGACCGTCGACGAAGATAAGTGAGGATCCACCGCTTGGTCATATCTATAAGGGGCGAGGCAAGGATGGTCTGTGAAAGGGTCGGTTTGTACACTGTGTCCGAGGCTTTCGATATGTAAACTGCGACGAGAACGTCGAATTTATTAAATCACAGCAAAGAAACGCGAGTGTGACCTGGGGTTTGTGTCACGAGGATTGAGCGAATACGGCCTTGCTGCTGTTGCAACAGCATACAAATTCCCCTAAGATGTTTTAGGGAATGATGCTGGAGTGACACTCCTTGGCCAGATATAAATCGAGGGCGTTCCGGTAACGTAGTCCCGACGGAAATACTGTCTTCATTGCTGCTGCTTTTGATTGTTACCTCTGCCGGAAGCGTGGACGCTGGGAATGGGAACTTTTGTTGCGGCGATGGCTACACTAGAGGCGACGGACTGATCGTCGTCGATCTTCATGGCGTCGGTGCTGCTGGATAGCAATGGCAGAGGTCGTCTCACGGTGATGCGAAGGTGAAAACAGTGTTTCAGGTGTCAACTGACTGTGTGTTGCGTCATATAAGACCAATGCGCACGCTTCAGTACTATTTCAACTCAGTGGATGCCCTGGGGCTCCTGCGTGGATTGAGTCCACTAGGTGAAGCTGCTGGTGCGAACGCAGTTTGTGTGAAAACGACAGGCGGGGCTACGGTACCGGAGCGACACAGATTACAGGCCAGATAGCCAAGGACTGTCATTCGAGCAACACTCCCCAAAAACTCACTGGGGAAACTCTGCGATGCCGTAGTTCTGTGCACGGCTTCAAATGACAGGAGTTGTTGCCGGACCTTGGACCGGTGTTTATTTTACCGCCGACACGGACCAGAAATATACGGAGGTGGCTTGCGGAGAAACTGTACTCCCAAGAAGAAGTACAGGGGGCTGCTGTTATTGGTTGGAGAGACTGTGCCTCCGAATCATACCTGTTTCGTAAAAGCGATACTTCAGCATTCCCTAGAAATGCTTTGGAAAATTTTAATACCTACATACTTTTATAACAGCATCTTAATTTTTATGGTTCTTTCATTACGGAGTTTTTTAAGCTTTTAAATTTATTATTTGCGAGTTTATCGTAAGCGACAAACTATCGAAAACAATTTTTTTGTTGCAAATAGGTTACAAATACTAGTTGCAACGTCCTGAAAAGCACAAGGTATGAATATGTACCGTTACGGAAAAAAGCAAGATGTATTTTATCGTTTGCATCGTTTACACTTTTGCCGTTCTACAATTTTATCGTAAGCGACACTGTGTGTACCGAGCTTTATTGTAAATAGCAGTTTGAACTATAGTTTTAAACAAAGTTGCATTGGCACTTGCTACAACTAAATGTTTCAAAATCAGGGCTCGAATCGTAACATCCGTTCACAGATCGAAAACCATACGAAAGAAAATTACGTGATAGCGTCAGTCGTATAAGCTGAATGGGATAAAGAGTACGCTCATGTATGTCATAATCCGAAAACGGTGTTTTTGCGTGACGAGTAATACGATATTGTATGTGACGATTCGAGTCCAGCTTCTTTCACTCGTCAAAATTAAGTGCAATCTGCCATTATGCAATTGCAGCTGCAATCACTAAGTGCAGCGTGGCTCGTCTAGCGGGTCATTTTTTGAAACTCTTACTTTGCCAATGGGTTGTAAAATTTAAAAGCATATCAGAAAGATCAAAAGCAGACACCTAACGGGGCTTATATTCCTATTGTATGCACTGGTATAGAAAAAAAATGTAACTGCATTCGAAATTGCCCTTTTAACACCAGCTTATACGGCCTCATGGATCCACACCTTCGAAATTATTTCATTTTGCCGTTAATCTGTTTTCAAATTGATTATATGATTTTGATTTTTTCACTTTTACTTATAACTTTTGCACTTCATATCATAGCTTTTGATTTTAATCTCTTGATTAAAAAATTTGGAAACTTGCCAAAAATCACCTTAATATGAAGATTTTGATACTGAATCTATTCTTGTCAAGGACTAAATTTTACTTTTTTTCTCATTCTTAAAAAAAAACTAAAAAAAAAATACCAAATAGTAGCGCCAATGTGGTCGTTTTAGTTTATTAGAGAATTGAATGTATCCCCGAAGAAAACTTGTGGACACTCTAGTAGATGCACCGAACAGTTAAAGTTAAAAATATGTTGAGCTTATTCTGCTGATTCGCAGTGCTTATATTTAATTGACTTAAATTCATTATTTTTTTTTTCAAACAATCCTTAAAGTAAACGCACTCCTTCGCTTATAAATGTCCAGATTATACAACATAAAAACTATCGCAAGCGCCAATTCTTTGATAAGTTTCCTCTCAGCATAATATCGTAAGCGTCGTTTTACCGTTAGAAAATAAGCTAGTATGCAAAAATTAAATAGTCCTAGTAGAAAGCTAGCATTCGGTAATATTGTTGTCCATTTACATCCAAATAAATTTTTACACTGTTTAAGGGATAATTAACGAAAAAACCTCTCCTGTAAAATTTACCTATTGTCGCTTACGATAAAATCGCAATTAGGGGTCGATATATTCGAATTTAAAAAAAATTTAAATTCAATATTTTTACTCCTTTGAAAGCAGAATTCTTTAGGTCTTTCAACACCACAAGCTAAACCTCTAAAGTCAGTTTGAGTATTAAAAGTTAAATAAGTTAAACTTTTAAAGCGCATACATATCGACATATTTTCAATACAACTGGCATTAAGCAAATATTTAACTTTTTAAGCGTCACTAAACAGTCAAGCATGCACACTTATAAGCATGCTTATCTAGAAATAAATGCAATAATCGATCACCAATGGCAATAACTTGAATTTTAACTTCAATCATAAATATTCTTAGTAATGTGCGGCTCTAAAGATTATTTACAAGTTTATTATCTTTTTTATTTTCTTACAGGTTTTCAAAAGGGTGAGATACGTCCGTTTCTAGTTGAAGGTGAACAAGTTGGCCTTATCAAGGCGGATGTGGTCAAGCAGCTTCAACGCTATCCCGAAATATTTTGTATACGCAATTGTGAATTCACAAAACAGGTAAAACAAAGCGGATTAAAATATAATAAAATATGCTTTCAGTTTTTAAACTTCTATATTAATTTCTCTTAGGGTATCGTTGAGTTAAATCCTGCATTCCGTGACTATGCTGAACGCACAAAGCAAGTCGATATAGTATTACGTGATTTACGTTCTAAGGGCATTTTTTCTGCACTCCAAGGTTGGCGTGATGAGGTATATACTTTCATACTACAAATGTGGTTATGTTTATTATGTTTATGTTTTACTTATGATTCCAGTATTATGAAGTTAAATCGGAATATCGAAGTCTATTGAAAATGGATCGTTCGGCCACACCATTATTTGGTGTACGCAAATATGGTGTCGATATTAATGGCTATGTACAACATCCAACGCAGGGTCTTTGTATTTGGCTACAACAACGTTCCAACACCAAAGAAACATGGCCCGGCAAGTGGGATAACATGGTTGGTGGCGGTCTGTCGGTCGGCTATGGCATCAAAGAGACAGCAATTAAAGAGGCAGCTGAAGAGGCATCCATTCCAAGTGATCTCGTCAAAAATCTCGTTTCAGCCGGTTGTGTATCATTCTTTTTCGAAAGTGATCAAGGTTTATTCCCAAATACGGAATATGTATTTGACTTGGAGCTTCCATTGGATTTTGTACCACAAAATGCTGATGGTGAAGTGCAAGCATTCGAATTGCTGCCAGCCAAAGAGTGTGTGGAACGTGTATTTACGCCTGATTTTAAGACAACCAGTTGCCCAGTGGTTATAGATTTTTTAATTAGACATGGCTATATAACGCCTGAAAATGGTGAGTGTAAACAAAAGGATTATAAATTTATTGTTTAAGAATTTAGGGTTTCAGCTAAGTTACGTTTAAGATACTTGAATTAAATGAAACCAATTTCTGTGTAAATACATTCATATATATTTAATTGTTTCTCTTATATTGCAGAAATACATTTTACACAAATCATTGAGTTATTACATGTGCCACTACAGTCGCTCTACACGTACAAGTCACTTTTGGAGCAAAAACAAAAGCTCAAACTACAAAATCAGCCGCAACAACAATCGCATCTTGCCAATAATATTAAAACCGTTGAAAATGGACACAATAACAAAGACGACGCAATAACCAATTAACGAGAGAGCGTAGAAAAATGTGCAAACGTAAAAATAATATGATAGAGAAATCTAATAAAAATGGGAAATTTTTGGTAGTAAACGATAGAAAAAAAACAGACTGCGTATTTTACGTTTACGCCCGTAGGTATTTATATACAATACAACAATACATAACGAATTACGGTATTTGCTGTTTATATATACATACATATAACTTACTTATATACATACATATAACATATATAAACATAGTTTAGAATATTTACCGTTCTATGCAAATGAACTACGAATTGCTGCGTGTCCTGCGCGTGGAAAATGCTATAAGCTTAGAGATACGGCACATTTTTTTCTAACTACCTACCTACGCCACCTAGGCCTCTTCTAATTTAACTAATTGCTAGATTGGATTCAATTGCTGACTTAAAAGAGTTATTCTTTGTTATGACTATCCAATAAAAATTTAATTATAAAAGTAATTCGTATAACGAATACACCGTTTGTAACAAACGACAAGAAAAATCTTAACGTTACTAAACTTGAATGTGCGCATAGAAATATTTTCAAATATATGCTATATTGAAAGAAATTTTGTACACGTAAAGAAAGTTGCAAACATTTCATTTAAAATTAATAATAAATAAAATGATTCTAAAGGCTATCGTGAGAATACATAAAACATCAATTGTTGTTAAAAACTTAGTTGTTCAAGTTAATTTTATTTCTTTAATTATACTTACTATATCAACTTAAAATAAATTACTTTTATTACTTAAAGGCGCTTTGTAAATTTATAATTATCTCATTTCTTTTTTGTTTACCGAAACACATAAAAGACAAGCAATCCATATTTTTGCATTCGTGCACGTGCAATGTCGATGAAATGTATGTAGTAACTGTAATTTATGTAAACATTTTTGAACATTTTAACACTGCGTAACAAATTGAATATACTTACAATATACGAAAAAATGTATACATACACACATATAATGCACCACATTTTTTAAATGAAATTTAAAGTATAATGAAGGCTTAATATTTTAATCATATGTTTATAATATATTTAAAAATTTACATACACATGCGCATATAATCATAGGATGTAAAAAAGCGAAAAAAACAAAACTGCAATTAGGTATACATATATGTAAATGTAGATGTTCATACGTGGCATAGTACATATAAATATTATATTATTGTATTGATTTATGCTGCTGATATTAGATAATATGTGTATGTACCAAAGTGCTCAAAACACGTGTTTTTCTGTTGAAATATTTTTTATAAAATCTTACTTTAGTTATGAATTATGAGTATATATATATATATATATATATATATAATAATAACGAACTTACATTTTTACTGAAAAATAAACAAAAAAAGCAAATTCATATATTTTTTACTTAACAAATGAAAAGATGTAATGTTACGGGCGTTCGCTTAAACTAAAAAATTGTACATAAAAGTAAAATGTCAAAATGAAGCACGCATTCGATTTTCGAACATTTCGCGTTTAAGGGAAGCAACTAACAGAAACAAAAATGCTTGGTTGTTGTCAATGTTTTTTTTTTTATGCTTTTATAACCACATACATACATGTGTACATACATAAACATGGAAATACATAAAAACATATGCAAAAGTACGGGTTAAGCAAATTTTATTACATTTGTACGTAATTATCGCATTGCTGAAAATTATAAGCACCCTTGTATGCACACTCCCATTGGACCTGCAACTAATATTCATACATACACACATCAGTACCGTCACTAAAGTCGCAAATTTTCTCCTCATGAAAAAGCGTGAAAAAATATGCTGGCTTACACATATTACCTTCAAGTCAATTTTCTATTCAATCTACATAGGATGCAATTAAGGGTAAATGTTCATGCCAACTTTATCGTCCATATCAGGTAAGAACTAGTTGCGTATAAAAGCTTAAGTTTTATTTATTTCAAAATTTTTAGTTACTTTTTATTTGAACTTTTCAGGTGCATTAAAAATCAATTGAAAATCTAACAAAATTTAAGCAATTTCCATCCCGGTGCATAGTACATTTATTCCATCATATTCTCATTTCCATCAATTTATTTAACTCACAAAATTACGACAACTTCAAGCAAAGTACGTAGCATAATAGATTGATGGTAAGTAAAAATGTTTATATGAGTATTCTAGTAAGAAGTATATACGTTTGTATTTATATAATGCCAACAAAATTATGCGGCCGATTTTTTTTAGAGCGAATTCTAATAGATTTTTTCCGTAGATTAAGCCTCTAATCTCTAAATTATGCAATTGGGTTTTTGAGATATTCGGGATTAAAAGTATCGAAAAACGAAATTTACCATTTTTAGAGCTTTAGTATTAGAATATCAATGTAATGTGGAATAATTTGACGGCATAAAAGGAAAGCTTAAATATCCACAGGTATGTCTGTTCCATTATTTCTTGAGGAAAGAGAGAAGAAAGACCGTTTTCTTGAGAGCTACATACTGGCCTTAACAACGAAAACCTGAAAGACGTGCCCAGATATGATAAAATATCGAATAAGTATAATGGAGTGCATTTGTAAAAGGTACAAAATTTTAACATTCTACATTTATCACAAATTTTCGAAACATTTGACAGATAAACCGAGCTTCTAAAAGAGAACTAATACAAAATTTAAATGAATTTGATTGAAAAATGAATTTGTTTTTGAAAACATATTTAAAGCGGATTTATTTAGGAGCGAATTTGCGTCATCCCTTGTCAAGTCGGACGAAAAATGGCACAACGCCGAACCCGGTTTGGCTCCAAATCAAATTTGACAAGGGTTGACAGGAATTCGTTCCAATAAAATCATCTTACCTTACCGCCCAGTCGAAAAAAAACCAACCAACACCAAAATATTTAAAGCCTTATGTTTAGGAACCTAATTTTTTACTTTTGGAGATAAAAATCGAATATTTCAGCTTTCATTTTGTACAGTTCAAAACATTCAATTCCACGTCTACATCTGTCTACCGAAATTCAAAGAATGCCAACAATTTTACATTATAAATTATGTTCAACAATTTTTATTGAGCTTGAGGCCGGAGATAAAAGGCGAATATTTCAGCTTTCATTTTGTACTGTTCACGTCTATATCTGTCTACCAAAATTCACAAAAATGCCAAAGATTTTACATTCGGTAATAAATTATTTTTAAAATAAATCTACTGGAAGGATCAAAATATTTCCTGAGCAAAAGTTAAATAATTTTTGGAGAATTTTAGTTTACTAGCATTAATGTGGTACGTTAGGGTGATAAGAACTGAGGTCTGATGGGTAAGCACTAGAACAGGGTAGTTGAGGTTAATGAACTTGGGAACAAAAAAAAATGCCCCTCGAGACAAAAACATCCATTTATCATACTCTCAGATCTAACTGTAAATGCCGAAGATGTAACGAAAAATGTAAAAAGGCGAAGCCCTACGTACGGCAAAAATCAAAAATTTCGTAATTGCAATAAATCGCAATAATAGCCCAGAAGATAATTTAGGTAGGCCTTCTTAAGTAAAGCCATTCTAAGAGGACTACCCAAGAAGGGCTGAAAAAAATTACTTCCTTGCATGCCTTCTAGAAAGGCTTATCCATTTACATTTTACGCGAATAATCCGACATTATTTATTAGATGGCACATTCAAATGCGGGTATAAACAATTATTGATTATTTATTACCTGAACCGAGATCATGTAACTTAATTGACGCGACGCGGTGTGCCCGCCGCGAAGCTACGCAAATTTAATTTTTGAAAGAGCAATAATGTCAACGGATTTTATTCGCTTCGCAGTATGCGAAATAGTGTCCGTTGACCTGTCCTACATTATGCGGTGTGTGTTTTTGAAAAAAACAAATCCACAAGAAACTATCTGCGCTTAGATGAATGCTGACGCAACTTGCCGTATCTTTCTGATCTTAGTCCGAATGAACAAACACTATTAGTACACTATATGTACGGTGACCATAATTATGAGAGTCGAATACGGGACAAAATATAATTTTCAAACTTTTTCCACAACAGCTTACATATCTTAAAGCCGTCTTCAATGATCTTAGATGTATTAGCCCTGAAACAGTATCCTTTTAGTAATATCACAAATTTCTAGGATAATTTTCTCGAGATGTTTATCCCGTAAAATTTGTTAAAAATATTCGTTAAATTTTTTCATACAAAGTAAGTATGTTCGACCATTTTTTTTAAAGAGAAGCAAATGAGCAGCACTTTCCACTCACACTATATTATACTCAATTTTAATGAGTTACAAAACTGCAAACCAAATTATTTTCTGAAGATTCTAATTAAAAAATTTGAAATTTTGGTGAAATATGGCAGAATAAATTTTTATAGTTTTTTGCACAAAGTTGGAACTTTGGTGTTATATGGTTTTTATTAGGAAAAGAGCTTTACTTTCATAAAATGAATAATAAACATTTAATAGACTAAGGAAAAATAGCCAAAACTTACAAAAAAGTGGAGTCCTAATTTCTATTTTGGTCACTGTATGTGTCCCTTGATTCGAATCAGAGGCATTCACATTAGAAAATAATAACTGTTTATGGAAAAAATTACTATCATATACCAACATTACTTAAAACTCGTTCATAGGCATGCCATTTTAATGACCTGTTAAGGCGTCGAAACACCAAATACGGGACAAATACAGGACATTAAAAGAAATACAGAACATTTGGCGTCCCGTATAAAATAAATAAATTACCAGGACAATGGGTCAAAAAAGAGGACTGTCCCGTATAATACAGGACGGATGGTCACCGTAACTATATGTATGTATCTACTAGCTTTTGCCTGAAGCTTCTTTCGCGTTAAGTTCGGTTTGACATTATGATTTCAAATGTAACAAAAGAGAAAATGAATTATATCACCGAAAATAATAAATTTTATATAAAAAAAGGTGCTTGTTGTCTCGAGGTTTCCGAACATGGTCAATATCATGATTCAATGATGAAAGGCTCTAATTTTATCAATGACACTCCAACCCTACTCCTAAAAAACAAAAAATTTCTTTTTGCAAGTTTTAGGAACATTTTTAAACTTTTAGTGAAATTTTTACCTTTGAAGAAATTTTTGTTCTGCATTCGCTGCCGACAACAAGACCAAATGTGTGAGATTCGTTGGCCTACAGAAATTCAAGTTAGGATAAAGAGACGTAATTCCTTTAAATGCCGAATAGTTGTATTTATTAACATTCGTGGATACCTATTGATTCTGTCAAGTCGCTGAAAAGTAAAGCGCGCAATGGTTCTGGTGAATGAGTAAACGAAGGTATTGACCTACACAACACAATCCTGGTGTCCTTGAATGAGGCTTTGACGCAATATAATATTGGCAAACCGCATCCGTGGGGCCAATCGTAACACACGACAGCTCGGTTTAGTCAATGGCGCGATGTAATTGCGTGTGTAAGCCAATGTTTAATATTCTGACGGCGGCATAAACTCCCCAGAACACTAAAAGTGCATCAAAGAATTCGAATTACCATGCTCGAAGCAATCGAGCCAAAACCGCGAAAGAAACTGTAAATGATACCGCAAAGAATTTACAAGGCAAACAAACACAAAAAACTATAGCTCAAAGTGGACCATCCATTCTCGAGAAATGCTCCGTCTGGCGTACTCAACTTTGGAATATACATATGTACATATAAATTATAATTTTTAATAACAATCAGGGGTTATATGCGTTGTAAATAAGCTGGTTTAAATTAAATAACTAAATCAAATTCGTTTTTGTTTTAAAATGCCACTATGCACCATTATCCCCACCTTTTTGTGGAATTTAGCTACCATTTAGGAAGTGTGCTTGAATTCTTCCCTTTTTTCCCCTGCTTCCAAAAACCATCCCTGTGGCTGGGAGTATCAAATTTTAGAAGAAAGCTACTTACAAAACCTTTCATTATTGAATCATGGTCAATATGTCGAATATCAACTCAATTATAATTTTAACCGACTTCACAAAAAGGAGAAGGTTATCAATTCGTCGGATTTTTTTATTTATTTGTAACCGACTTCTAAAAAAAGTAGAAGGTTATCAATTCATCGGAATCTGTTTTTTTTTTTATGTATGTTACCGCATAACTTTAAACCACGTCAATCGATTTCGATAATTCTTTTTCTATCGGAAAGGTAGTGTCTCACAAGTGGTCCCATACTAATTGGTTTAGATCCAATCATTGTTCCATGAAAAAATCAACGGTACTCCTAAATTTGTATATTATAATTTAAGTAGTTTGTGTTTTTTGCTTAAACATTTCTTGTTTAAATTATTTGTATAGGGTGCTTTCTTTTAAAAAATGTGTCTAAATAAAAAAAAAAACTCAATTTGTTTCTTATAATATCTTATATATATATATATGTATTTCATTTATTTTATCTGTAAAGACGAAAGATATTCCATTTTGCAAATGTTCAATTGAATTTGGTTTTTTTGTAATACGGCTTTTTTCAACCTGTTTCTTTTGACATCCATATTGTAATATTTACTTAAATTAACAAATAAAATTTAATTAGCTTTCAAACAAGCGCCAACCACTTTTAAAAATATTTTCGAAATAAACCCATTTTAAAGCTTAGAATCCAGCTCTCCAGAAAAACCACAAGAAATATTTTTAATTTCTGTTCTGTTGTAAGTTTTCTTGAAGAAATAAATATAGGAGCATTTTTTCTTTAAAGCTGCAAACTGATTTAAGAAATTTCGATGGAAGAAAATTATTTTCCATTTCTTGTGCGTCATTTTGTATGAATTTTTCGTTTTTCTTGAGAGCTGGAAACAGCCCTTAAACATATTTTGTTTGGCTTGGCATCATTTTGTTATGTTTCATATTACTTATTGATTAAATTTAAGTTACTTATTAACATGCGGGTCCCTCTTTAAAAATATGTTCAAAATAAAGCTTCTTAAACCTCATTCGTTTGTGTGCCATATTGTAATACTTCATACTTATTAACAAAATTGCATTTTTACTTTTTAAATTGGTGGCAATCCTATAATAAAGCTTTCTTTATCTCGTACAATTTCGATTAACTTACAGCCGGTGTCACCAGCAATTTAAATGGAAAATGATTATTAATTTTCTGTCACGTTCCATGTAAAATTCAAAAAATTAAAATCATTTTCACTTAAATTGCCATCGTGAAATTGGCTGTTATAGTTTAAAGTAGAATTTAATTTTTTGCGTTGTATGTCAATCCAGCTAATAAGAAAGACCAACACACATTTCATTCAATTTGTCAATTAAACTCGTAAACTGGTGGCAACCCTCGTCAAACATATTTTCGAAATACTTACAGCTTTCGTGAAACCTATCTCGTTTGATATCCATATTAAAATATTTTATTTAACTTGTTGATTGAATTGATCTTGAATTTCTAAAGAGATGATAGCTGCCTTAAAAGAAAATTTTTTAAATAACGCTTTCTTTAACTTCTCTCGTTTGGGGGCCATATTAAAATATTCGTTTAACTTATTAATCTTATTAATTAAATTGATCTAAACTTTTTGAATAGGCGGCAATCGCCTTAAAAAATATATTCGAAATAAATCGTTTCAACTGCTTTCGTTTTACTCCCACATGATTGTGTTACCTTATTTAACTTATTAGTTAACCGATTTTAAACTTTTAACAGGTGGCAACCTTTCATTTGACATCTATAATGTTGTCACATTTTATTTAACCTATTCATTAATTGATTTTAACATTTAAAAAAGTGGCAACTCTCTTCAAGAAATATCCTATATGATAATCCAGGTTACAACGTATCGATGTGCCAAATTTTACTCAAATACGTCCAGCAGTTTTAGCTTGAAAAAGGAACAATCATACTCACACACTCGCTCACAAACATTCACATTTATAATACTCTTGTTATATCCCTGTGGGGAAAATCTCCAGTTCTGAACTGATGCGCTACTAGTTTATTTAGACCCAGTACTGGTTCACGATTAATCTCTTTTGCATGCAAACAACTGGCGAATTTAACATTTCCGATAGTTCTGAACTAGTCCTAAATTCTATAGTTCCCAACCAAGTCTAAAATCGACAGACAATAGAAAAAAGTATAATGATTTTTCAATGTTTTTGCTTCGTCCGTGTGTGCGTTTTTAAATTATTTTCAAAGAAGTGTGTATTCAATTTGAAAATAAATTTGTTTGGTTGAAGAACGCCCTATCTCAGAATTCGGTTCAAAATNTCCAGGTTACAACGTATCGATGTGCCAAATTTTACTCAAATACGTCCAGCCGTTTTAGCTTGAAAAAGGAACAAACATACTCACACACTCGCTCACAAACATTCACATTTATAATACTCTTGTTATATCCCTGTGGGAAAATCTCCAGTTCTGAACTGATGCGCTACTAGTTTGTTTAGACCCAGTACTGGTTCAGGATTAATCCCTTTTGCATGCAAACAACTGGCGAATTTAACATGGCGATGTCCTAGGAAGTGTCAATTGCCCCAGCTGCATCTCTTCTTCCGATAGTTCCGAACTAGTCCTAAGTCCTAAACTCTATAGTTCCCAACCAAGTCTAAAATCGACAGACAAAAGAAAAAAGTATAATGATTTTTCAATGTTTTTGCTTCGTCCGTGTGTGCGTTTTTAAATTATTTTCAAAGAAGTGTGTATTCAGTTTGAAAATAAATTTGTTTGGTTGAAGAACGCCCTATCTCAGAATTCGTTTCAAAAACGCCCTATCTCAAACGAAAAATACATTGAAAATGTACTGAGGTAGGGCGTTTTTGAATCGGCAACTGGGATTAAGCGTTTTTGAACTGAATTCTGAGATAGGTCGTTTTTCAATCAAATTCTAAAATAGGGCGTTGTTGAAAAATTTTCTGAGATAGGGCGTTTTCGAACAGGCTGCCGAGATAGGTCGCTCTTCTGCTCAGCCATCGATATATAGATTTCTTATGGAAAAAATGAAATAAAATAATTTTTTAAAATNTGAACTGAATTCTGAGATAGGTCGTTTTTCAATCAAATTCTAAAATAGGGCGTTGTTGAAAAATTTTCTGAGATAGGGCGTTTTCGAACAGGCTGCCGAGATAGGTCGATCTTCTGCTCAGCCATCGATATATAGATTTCTTATGGAAAAAATGAAATAAAATAATTTTTTAAAAGTTCCACGTTGCGCTGATTTTTAACTGGTGGCTATCTATATAGTTACTATCGGACTGGTTCGTTTTTGGTGATAAAGATCTAGTACGGAACCAGCAATATAATTCACTAGTCCGCGTTTTCCCTGCAGGGATAACATTCGTAACTTTATTGGTCGTTAAAATTACCTAAGAAAGTAATAAAAAGAAGTTGTGTGAGGATCCCACACGCGGCTGTAGCGAAACTTCTTCCTATATTACCCGTATTACAATATTAATGGTGAACCCGCCGAGCGTTAAGAAGACAAAATTTAATTAAAAATTTTAAACTTCAAAAATCTAAAACCTAAAAAATATTCCAAATGCGATCCGTGTATCAAATTTTACCTAAATCCGTCCCACCGTTTCTGAGTGAAAAGGTTTCTTTAATTTCAAATCACCCTGTACTGACAAACATGTACGGGCCAAGCTCTTTAATTTTACATATCATTTTCGAAATTCGAAGGAACGTTGCAGATCAGGCGAAATGCCTTCATGATAGATATGAGTTTTCGAATAGGTGGCAGCCCTAATCAAAAGTTTTTTCAAACAAAAATTTTCACAACACTGCGTTTGACACTCATATTTTTAAATATGTCATATGCATATCTAGTGTCTATGTTTACTAAACTCGATTTTCAAACAGGTGGCAACACTTTTTAAAAGTATTTTTCAACTTAAATCTCTTACATCTAAAATTGGGATACAAATTTCAAGTAATTGATGAATTAAGTTATATTTGATTTTTCAAATACTTATATAAATATAGTTCAGAAATAAAGAATTTTTTTTAAACCGGTGGCAACCTTCTAAATGTTCAAACCAAAGATTTCTTGCCACTTTTTCATTTTAAACCCATATTTTAATATTTCATATAACTTGTGTATAATTTAATTACATAAATTCGACTTTCCAAAAATCTGGCAACACGCTTCAAGATTATTTCAAACTAAAACCTTCTAAGAGCTCTTTCGTCTGACACTTAAATAGTGATACATATCAATTACCTAATTGCCTTAGTTTGAATTGAACTTATCTTTTGAGCAGGTGGCAAACCCTCATACATGTAGCTACAAATAAAGCCTTTTCAAAAACATTTAGATTGATACCCATATTGAAATAATTGCTCTAATTTGAATTTAATTTTTTAACAAGTGGCAACTCTTTTCGAAAAAATAAAATCTTGTGTCGCATTGACAAAACAAGCACTTTAATTTGACACCTCAGTTTTGAAAATCGAACTAACGGTGCAGATTTGATGGCGTTAAAACAAAAAATGCCTTGGCGTATCATATGAATATTTTTCTGCACAATAATGAGCAGTTATTTTAATCTTAATCTCAATCTCGATGTTAATCTTAATTCTAATCGTAATCTTTAAGTCCGTTTTTCTGTTGAAATTAGAGCCCAACAAGTTCGTCGCTTTTTCGTTGTATCGATGTTTGCATTTACTCCCAACCGAACGTAAAGAAGTTTCACTTCAAAAACGGGCATTTAGGGGCACCCGCGGCAATGCAATCCAACCAACCATGACGATCGCAACCGTCATTATACCCTAGACGGGTGTGAAAAGTTTGCCTTTTGTGGCGCTGAATTGTAACTCGACGCAACAGTTATTATTGTTACATATTTGAGAAAGACGAATAACAATTTGAACATCTGCCGAATTTACTGTTTAGGTACATACTTCCTTATCTTCACCCCAGTGTTATTGCTTTCTTTTTGATGCCATCATTTGCTGAGTTCCTTCAAGTGTTTGTCTACCCAACACAAAGGCTTTGCGCTATGACGAGCGGAAGCGTATCGCAATTTCTTGTCATTATTTTAAGGAATATGTAGTTGTATGAAGTAGTGTAGGGCCTGTTTACCCACCCCTTTGTGCGTTTACAAAAGATGATGACTTCACTTCCCAGCAGGTAACAAATAAGTCGTATGTATTGCGCAATTGTGCTGCGAGTATATAACGCAGATTTCATTGAATGCAAACATACCCTGCATACCTTTCCTTACCTTCGGCAATAATAAACTGCAGAATGTGATTCTTTTGTGCCTACATCTCATATTGTAGCGTGGGAAAATTATATTCTACAATAAATCAAAATTCAACCCCATTTGCCTCACTAACCCTCCTCTAAACTTTTCGATGAATAAAACATTGACGATTCATAAACTCTATTCGTTTATAGCTTTTTATTAAAAAAAAAATATCAATCTTACTCCCAAGACATATGTACGCTTAGGCCGTCCGTCAGGCTACTGACCTCAACTGGACCGTACCTTCTTCCAACTGGCCGCTCGCCTNGCCGTCCGTCAGGCTACTGACCTCAACTGGACCGTACCTTCTTCCAACTGACCGNACCCATATTTTAATATTTCATATAACTTGTGTATAATTTAATTACATAAATTCGACTTTCCAAAAATCTGGCAACACGCTTCAAGATTATTTCAAACTAAAACCTTCTAAGAGCTCTTTCGTCTGACACTTAAATAGTGATACATATCAATTACCTAATTGCCTTAGTTTGAATTGAACTTATCTTTTGAGCAGGTGGCAAACCCTCATACATGTAGCTACAAAATAAAGCCTTTTCAAAAACATTTAGATTGATACCCATATTGAAATAATTGCTCTAATTTGAATTTAATTTTTTAACAAGTGGCAACTCTTTTCGAAAAAAATAAAATCTTGTGTCGCATTGACAAAACAAGCACTTTAATTTGACACCTCAGTTTTGAAAATCGAACTAACGGTGCAGATTTGATGGCGTTAAAACAAAAAATGCCTTGGCGTATCATATGAATATTTTTCTGCACAATAATGAGCAGTTATTTTAATCTTAATCTCAATCTCGATGTTAATCTTAATTCTAATCGTAATCTTTA